>NW_026973703.1:715000-722500 GCF_035594125.1 Scylla paramamosain
TAGGAAAAAAAGGATGATAATTTGCGCATATTTTCAGTAAAGCTCAACTCTCTCTCTCTCTCTCTCTCTCTCTCTCTCTAGGTGTGGAATAATCGCCGCCGCCTCTTTAATGTCACACCTTTAAGTCCTGAGGGGCCAGGTGAGCACCGCCAGCCGAGGGGACACACCGCCCCCCATAGGCTGCCACACACACACCCCCGCGGCTACACACCTTCAATGCCACATACACCTCACAACACCTGCCTACCTCCCTACACACACACACACACACACACACACACACACACACACACACACACAGGTACACACAGGTAGTACGTAAGGAAGGTCCAGCAAACACATTTACAGAGGTATACTTAAATAATTTACATGTGTTCTCTTCAAGGTTGTAAAGGAAAGTTAATTGCATACAGGTGAGAATATACGGAGAATATACGGGAGGGAGGAACGGAGAGAGAGAGAGAGAGAGAGAGAGAGAGAGAGAGAGAGAGAGAGAGAGAGAGAGAGAGAGAGAGAGAGAGATGTAAGTGCAGTACATATCATACGAGTGCACTCCGATGACGCAACTAACACACATACGTAATCTCTCTCTCTCTCTCTCTCTCTCTCTCTCTCTCTCTCTCTCTCTCTCTCTCTCACACACACACACACACACACACACACACACACCCGCGTTCAGCACTTTTAGGTTATTATTTTACAATTATCAATATTATGACGAACACACGAGACGCGGTGAAAATCTGAATGGCGGGATGAGTCACACAAAACACTGCGATATCTGGATTCCTCAATGTACCAGACGTGCCAGCAGTATAGACACAAGTATCCACCAAACATACAGGAGGACAGGCTACTTAGATCGTTCATGTTTATTGTCTCCTCCTCACTCCCCCTCCCTCAAAAAAAAAAAAAAAGAAACCGGAAAAAAAAAAAGAAAAGAAATACCAGAATGAGAAGAAAGCCCAGCTGACATCCCTCACTTAGCCTGATAACTGATGGAGTCTTCATGCACCAGATAGACTACAAGCTGAGGGAAAACAACGCACAGTGGAGGATGAATACAGAAGATTCCACGATTTTTCAGTCCCATTATTCGTATACACTTCCACACGGCACCAATAAAGAGATACTGCATTTCATCACGTCACATTGCTGATGCGCTGCGAGCTTAGAGGAAATTGTAATGCGTATCTAGAATTGATGTTAGTAAGAGGTTACGAATGTAAGCCTAAATATACGTAATTTTTTATTTTTTTTTTGGTGAAGTGTAAGAGCGAACATCATCCTTTCCAGTGGTGAGGAAATTTAAGGCTAATGGAAAGCGTTTTGTTTTTCCTATTTTAATAACCGCGTACGGTGCTGATACTTTTTAAACATTCCGAAGAGAGAGAGAGAGAGAGAGAGAGAGAGAGAGAGAGAGAGAGAGAGAGAGAGAGAGAGAGAGAGAGAGAGAGAGAGAGAGAGAGAGAGAGAGAGAAATTACATGGGACACATCATATTAAAACTTCGATGTTGTGTTCAGAAAATTCCTGTAAAATGTTTTTTTAACAAGAGCTGAAGAGAAACTTTTTCTTTTTCGTTCGGGTAATAACATGAAAATTACAAGGTTTTCAGAGAGAGAGAGAGAGAGAGAGAGAGAGAGAGAGAGAGAGAGAGAGAGAGAGAGAGAGAGAGAGAGAGAGAGAGAGAGAGAGAGAGACGAAGGATCCTGGGTTTATGCAGATGAGAATAAGATAAAGTTATCCTCCGATTTGCTTTACACACAGCCAGTACATTATGTTCAAAGACTGGGGAAACTTGCGACGTCATGTATTACTCTTCACTTCTTCAACCTCCATTATGACTTCGTGTGGATTTCATTTCACTCCTCCCAGTTCGTAAAGATATCTATAAACACTCCCGGCTATTCATCCATGTATATAAGTAACATGAACGATCTAAGTAGCCTGTCCTCCTGTATGTTTGGTGGATACTTGTGTGTATACTGCTGGCACGTCTGGTACATTGAGGAATCCAGATATCGCAGTGTTTTGTGTGACTCATCCCGCCATTCAGATTTTCACCGCGTCTCGTGTGTTCGTCATAATATTGATAATTGTAAAATAATAACCTAAAAGTGCTGAACGCGGGTGTGTGTGTGTGTGTGTGTGAGATGCTTCACACACACACACACACACACACACACACACACACACACACACACACACACACACACACACACAGTCGATAACTGAGGAAAAATCGTTAAAATATTTCATTCCTGAAGATTCAGCTAGCGAGGAGATAAACAAACAAACAAACATACAGACAGACAGACAGACAGACAGACAGACAGTAGATGGGAGTAGATGGGAGTAGATGGGCCGTTGCTCTGTGACCCACAGTGAAGGCTTGCAATACACATACCACTGTCTTGCTTACAATGTAGTGTGCTACTGTAATACTTATTTATTAAGGCATCTTTGTTCCATTGTGTAAGATGTGACTGATGTAGTAGTAGTAGTAGTAGTAGTAGTAGTAGTAGTAGTAGTAGTAGTAGTAGTGGTAGTAGTAGTAGCAGTAGTAGTAGTAGTAGTAGTGGCAGTAGTAGTAGTAGTAGTAGTAGTAGTAGTAGCAGTAGTAGTAGTAGTAGTAGTAGTAGTAGTAGTAGTAGTAGTAGTAGTAGTAGTAGTGGTAGTAGCAGTAGTAGTAGTAATAGCAGTAGTAGTAGTAGTACTACTACTACTACTAGTAGTAGTAGTAGTAGTAGTAGTAGTAGTAGTAGTAGTAGTAGTAGCAGTAGTACCAAGAGCAATAGTTAAATTTCTTCAGTCACCCCTGAAAGCCAATTAAAAAGTCTACGGTGTTAGCGTATCATATTTCACGTACTCCTACGGTTAATATCAGGGGTAATATTGTGAGTGGCAAAATATTAGCTTGTAGAGAAGGATAGATTGGGCTACGAACACTAAGGAACACAAAGGCAGAATAACAAAGAACACAAGGGTTGGTGCAAGAAGGCATCAAGTCTATACGTGGCAATCCCTGTACAAAACACACTTGTCTGTTTGCACCAACCTTTTAAAAGCTTCCCATTAACTCTGCACTTACAGCCTGAATAGTAGTACCTGTTCTTGGATTTTACTTATTCAGATCTTTCCTTTTTTCCCTAACGTCCTTTTTCCACTCGTGTTTCCCCTCATTATCTCCCCCTCACCCCCTCACGTTCTGGCCGCCCCTCCCCTCGCCCACCCTCCCTCTGTCCCTTTTTCCCAATACTAAAAATTGCGTCAATTCTCGTCTGCTTCTTTGTTTCTCCCTTTTTTATCCATTAGTTATACCAAATGTTCTCGGGAAAATGGAACTGGAGGAGGAGGAAGAGGAGGAGGAGGAGGAGGAGGACACATGGAGGAGGAGGAGGACAGAAGAGGAGGAGGAAGAGAATTTTGTGAGGCCGAAGTAAGCCAAAGATGATGTGTCCATTAATTTTGTTTTCGATTCTTTTGCTGCTCTTTGTTTTCCTGTTGTGTGTGTGTGTGTGTGTGTGTGTGTGTGTGTGTGTGTGTGTGTGTGTGTGTGTGTGTGTGTGTGTGTGTGTGTGTGTGCCCTCCCCCTCCACGTAGCGCTTGCATCTTTTACACACTGGACAAGTCTCCAGGCGGCGACAGGAAACTGGGTCTTTCTTCCTTTATTTTTGTCGTTTCCACAACCCTTCCCTCTCTTTTGCCTCACTCGCCCAATGCTGCAGAACGAAGGGATGGATAAAAGGCATACCAGATTTTTCTATATACATGAAAACAAAACAAAAAACAGCTGTTGCTCCAAAATATGATGAATAAACGGTAGTATACTGAAAAAAAAAGTTTGTGTATGTAAACTTTTCTTTACTTCCCTAATACTGAAGAATGAATGGTTCAATAAAAATAGATAAAGCTAGAATAGACAACACTATACACATGATACAAAAAATAACAGCTGAGTCTCTAAATATGATTAATACAAAAGAACACACAAAAAAAAGTAATTGCAAATATGAAATGTCTTCCGTAGAACAATTTAATCTTTTCAGTCTCGTTATCATATGTTGTTGTGTAGATCATTAATTTTTCGTCGACTTTTCTTATCGGATGATGAAATTCGTGGAAGTGAAAAATGAAATAATGACATGACTAGGAAGGGAAGGGTGATATAATGAAATTTCCTGCCTCAAACTTTCCTTGTCCACTTGTGTCTAGAAATGTGATGGTTTGTGCTTGGGTACGTCTCTCTCTCTCTCTCTCTCTCTCTCTCTCTCTCTCTCTCTCTCTCTCTCTCTCTCTCTCTCTCTCTCTCCATCAGTTCTTCCTTTCTCCATCCATCCATCCTCCCCTTTCCCTCCTATACATTACTCCTCCCTCCATCATTTCCCTCCATCATTCCTTCCTCCCTTTCTTCTCTCCCTTTCTTCTCTCCCTTTCTTTCTAGCTCTTCTTCGTCCTCCATCCATTCCTTCTTTCTCTGTCTTTCCATTTATACTCTTCCTTCCAATTTTCCCTCTTCCTTTCCTCTTCTTCCTTTTCTTCATGCATTCCTCCTCCCTCTATCCATTCCTCTTACTCTTATCTTTCCTTCCTTTTCTCCTCTTCCTTTTCTCCCATCCATTCATCCTCCCCCTTCTCCCCTCTCCCTTCATCCATTCCTCCTCCTCTTCTCCCCTCTCCCTTCATCCATTCCTGCTCCTCTTATCCTTCTCTCCTTTTTCTTCTCTTTCTTTTATCCCATTTATTCCTCCTGCCCCTATCCATTTCTCCTCCTCCCTTTCTCCTCTCCCTTCTTCTTCCTTCTGTCCCTCCCTCTCCCACTCCTCTCTCCTCCCTCCCTCTACCAGGAGACGTCAATATATCAGTGAGGTCTTTGGCGTTGTGTTATCTCTGTCGCTAGTGTGGCCAATTCCTTATCAGTTCCCATGATTGCCGCCTCTCCGTTGTACTGCGTGGGTGTGGAAGGGTGTGGAGTGGATGGGTGGATGTGTGTGTTAAGGGGTATGTGGTTTCGTAGGTGGGCGGGTGAGTGTTGGATGGGTCGGTGTAGGTGGGTTTGTGGGTGAGTGGGTGGGTGTGTGTGTGCATAAGTGTGTTAATGAGGTAATGGTGATTTTCCGTAGTTAATGGTAGGTTGTTTTGTTGTATATTTTGTGCTTGTTATCTTAACTATTATTTTCTTTGTGTTTGTTTGTTTATTGTTCGTTTGTAAGAGTAACTTATGTCTGTAAACAAAAATAACGTTAAGGCATCATCATTATCATCATCAATAATAACACAACAACAACAACAACAACAACACTTACGACCACCACCACCACCAACAACAACAACAACAACAACAACAACAACAACAACATTTAGCTCACCCCAAGCCTTCGTTGCCTCCCCTCATACCTTCCCTCACCCAAACCTCCACAAACACAACCCCCTCTTCCCCTTTCCCCCTTCTCTCCTCCCCTTTCCCCCTTCCAGTTGTTATGGTAGTGTAAGCTTAGGTTAGGTTACGATAGGTTAGGTTAGGTTAAATTAACTTAGGTTTGGATATTAAGTTAGGTTAAGTTAGCTTAGGTTAGGTTTGGTTAGGTTCCGATACGTTTGGTTAGTTCATGTTATGCTAGGTTAGGTTTGGTTAAGTTTGGATATGTTAGGTTAGGTTAGGTTAGGTTAGGTATCAGGTTGTCAGTCTTTTGTCTAGTTCTTTCCTGAGCTGTTGTTTTATTTTATTTTTTTTAGTTTTGTTAAGGTAGTTTGCGGAGAAAGAGGAATGAGAGGAGAAACATGAATACGAGAAGAAAAGGAACAATAGGAGAAAGAGGAGTAGTAGTAGTAGTAGTAGTAGTAGTAGTAGTGTGTGTGTGTGTGTGTGTGTGTGTGTGTGTGTGTGTGTGTGTGTGTGTGTGTGTGTGTGTGTGTGTGTGTGTGTGTGTGTGTGTGTGTGTGTGTGTGTGTATGTGTGTGTGTGTGTGTTACTGGAATTTGTCTGTCAAAGAAATGTGAGTGTTTAATTACTGATCACCAGAAACTTTATACATTAATAACATCGTTTCATTACTAATTATTATTGTTATTTAATTTAGTTACCTGTCACTTTGCAACACACACACACACACACACACACACACACACACACTGACATAACAGTGACGAGACATAATGAGTCTTTCCTCACTACAGACCATCCGATAACCGAGAGAGAGAGAGAGAGAGAGAGAGAGAGAGAGAGAGAGAGAGAGAGAGAGAGAGAGAGAGAGAGAGAGAGACCCTTCCATGGTACATCCTCTAGCAACTGTCCCCCATTTCTCTCTCTCTCTCTCTCTCTCTCTCTCTCTCTCTCTCTCTCTCTCTCTCTCTCTCTCTGGCAGCGGTTCATATTTCTCTGGCGGCGGTTCATATTTCAATGGTAATGGCTCCGTTCGGCAGCTTCTATCCGCACTGCAACATTCATTCTTTCTGGCAAGAATTAGGTTCGGAGAGCCTTGGTTTGATGAGATGGCGGGCCTTCGTGTGGTGTGGTGTGGTGTGGTGTGGTCTGGTGTTGTGTGGTGTGGTGCGGTGTTGTCTTACCATGTCTTGTCTTGTTTTGTCTGGTCTTGTTTGGCCTTGTTTTGTTTTGTTTGGTCTGGTGTGGCTTGGTCTGTCGCGGCGCCTTCTTTCGTCTTCTTGTCTGTTGTGGTCTTCCCTGGTCTTATATGGTATGGGCTTGTTTTTGTCTTAGCTTGTTTTGTCTTGTTTTCTTTTGTTTCTGGTGTGGTGTGGTGTGGTGTGGTGTGGTGTGGTATAGTGTGGCGTTGCTCCTCTTTTGGTCTCCTTGCGCAGTTAATGATAGCGGTAAATTAAGCCGGTCTGGTGCCTCGTCAATGATCTGTTGATAATGGGAATGCGTGTGATATTAAGTGCTTCTCAATAATGGATGTAAAAATAATAATAGTTTCATTGTGCAACTTTGGGGTCCGGACATTACAGAAGCAGAATGTAAATGAATAAATGATAATGCTCAGTAAGTGGGTCTTAAATAATTATAAGCTCATAAGCAGACTAGGCGTTGGTTAATAAAAAAGTTTAATTCGTCTAAAAACGCCGTTATTTGGTTCAAAGCCGCATTATTCCGCTCACAACAGCTGTACCCGGCTCAGAGGAGAGGTACTCGGCTCACAACAGCGGAATTTGGCTCACAAGTCTTTTTTTTTTTGTGATGGAGATTTGGTTCTGAGGGGAGGAATTTGGCTCACAACAACAGTAATTGCCTCAGAGGGGAGGAACACGGCTCGCAACAGCTGAAACTGGCTCACTACTGCGGTACTTGGCTCATAATAAGTTTTCATCTTAACATTACCTTTTATTTTTTCATACAACAGAGCTTTTTTTTCAGCTAAGTAAGAAATTCAACTTAACACGAGTAAAGATTGTAGATAATTCAACAGGAACGTTATCTCTACATCACAATAAGGAAACGAAGAATCTTTTTTTTTTTACTCAATACGAATAAGAATTGTAT
>NW_026973703.1:727500-807340 GCF_035594125.1 Scylla paramamosain
CCAATACCACCATCACCATCACCTCGACCAATACCACCACCACCACCTCGACCACCACCTCGACCACCACCACCACCACCACGACCAATACCACCACCACCACCACCACTACCACCACGACCAATACTACCACCACCACCACCTCGATCAATACCACCACCACCACCACCACCACGACCAATACCACCACCACGACCAATACCACCACCACCACCACTACCACCACGACCAATACCAGCACCACCACCATCACTACCACCACCACCACTACCACCACTACCACCACGACCAATACCACCACCACCACCACCTTCAAAAGCTAACAAACAGTTCAAGGAGTCTGCTGTAAACGAGGCTGGACATCACCATGAAGAGGAGACACCCTGCACCTGTCACCACTCCAGACCACCTCAATAAATGCGCTGTAAGAAGAACAGTCTTGCCCTTTTGTGAGAGGCATCAACACCCGACTCTGATAAAAACTCAAGAACAACTCAAGGAAAAAAAATCTCCATGTCATTGGCTGCAAAACCCCCTTCACAAGATTCTGCAGGAGACAGGCTTCGTACATGCTAAGGTTGATGGCCGCAAATTCCTGATGGAGAGAGAGAAGCAATGTTGCGGCAGGTACCACTACGTTTTTGCAAGACATATATAAAAGGCATAAAAGTTGAAACAGGCCTCCCCAAACATCGTGTATCTGGCTGAAGCTTTTATATATATATATATATATATATATATATATATATATATATATATATATATATATATATATATATATATATATATATATATATACTTAGTGTGGGGAAAAAAGTTGAAAATTTATAAATAAATACTACAAATATAATATAAATGAGAGAGAGAGAGAGAGAGAGAGAGAGAGAGAGAGAGAGAGAGAGAGAGAGAGAGAGAGAGAGAGAGACTGTTAATTCGATAATTGGCGGGCCAGCTGGTAGCGGTCGTACTCATGGGAATTCCTGAACCTGCCACACCTCTCTCTCTCTCTCTCTCTCTCTCTCTCTCTCTCTCTCTCTCTCTCTCTCTCTCTCTCTCTCATATTTATTTTCCAGCATGGTTTTCAGAAAGTTACAGAATACTCGTGTGTGTGTGTGTGTGTGTGTGTGTGTGTGTGTGTGTGTGTGTGTGTGTGTGTGTGTGTGTGTGTGTGTGTGTGTGTGTCCTGCTGCTCTCTGCTCTGCTTCTCCTCCTCATCATGTTGCTCTGCTCCTCTTCCTGATCTGCTCCTCCTGCAGTCCTGCTCCTCTTCCTTCTCTGCTGCTGTTCCTCCTCCTCCTCCTCCTCCTCTCTCCTCCTCTTCCTGTTCCCTCCTCCTCCTCCTCCTCCTCCTCCTCCTCTTCCTGCTCTGATCTGCTCCTCCTCCTCCTCCTTGGTGTTGTCAACATGTGTCAATACCAAACTCGTCTGTGCCTCTTCTGGTCCTCGTTCAAAGCGCTACATAGAAGCAAAAGTAATATTTGCACCTCTCAAGTGTGTGTGTGTGTGTGTGTGTGTGTGTGTGTGTGTGTGTGTGTGTGTGTGTGTGTGTGTGTGTGTAAGACAATGTGTAATGTGCTTCCAACTTTTTCCCATAAAATTGAAACTATTTGAATCTTTCCTCTTTCAACTCTTTACGTAATGGAATTCTTTTTAATTATCTTTTCTTCTCCAATCCTGTTTTTTTTTTTTTTTAAGCGCTGGAAAGGCTCGCTTCATAAAACATTAATTCATCTTAATTGCTAATACGTAAAGCACACACACACACACACACACACACACACACACACACACACACACACACACACACACACACACACACACACATGCATGCAAACACGAAAACAAACAGGCATTCATTATCTAGATGAGTTAGGTTAGGAAAAAAATAATGGCTATTATTATTATGTTTAAACTCTCTCTCTCTCTCTCTCTCTCTCTCTCTCTCTCTCTCTCTCTCTCTCTCTCTCTATTCCTATTTCTATTCTCTCTCTCTCCTTCCTACATAAAAAAAAAAAAAACATTCAGAATGCTGTAAAAATAATAATAATAATAAAAAAAATGCTTCGACACAGAAAAGAGAGAAAATAGGTGGCTAATTTTCTACGTTCTAGACTACGGAACTATTGAAAAGACTGCAGTACTAAACAGTGTGTCTAAAACGTTGAAGGATATTACGAGGAAAAACTGTCAAACATTTAAATGCGGCCCTCGGCAAGTAACGGAAAAAAAAAACCTTCTTATCACTACACTACAATGTCATAACACCATTTGCTCATTTCTGATTTTAACATGTGAACTTTATATTATAGTTACGTATTATAATGAGGAATAGGCTATGTTACGTGGGGTAACACGACAGCTAGGAAATTGTAGGTTCTTCATAGAAACACGTACAGACTGTGGTTTCTATATTTAGGCAAGGAAAAAAAAAACAACGAATAATAGCGTGGCAGACCCTGAGTGCATGGCTACCCCGGAAACATCCGCCAGACTGAGGGTTACAGGGTTGCCAAGCGTACAATAAATGGAGGTACAATATGAAACATGGAAACATCACATATCCACAGGCTATCGCACATCTGGTACATGAAAAAATTGTCAAGCATTTAAACGCCCTCGGAGAGTAAAGAAAAAATACCCTTCTTATCACTAGACTACAATGTCACAATACCATTTGTTCATATACAGTGGCCTCAGGATACACTCGCGGTGGCAGAGTGCTGGCTGGCGAGCCTCACTGACTTTGCTGATAACTCGCTCGGTTGTTGACAGCTATGGGCAGCTTATGTCTCGTGGCCACAGAGGTCTCGCATTGTTGTGTTACCGACGTGTAATATATTAAATCATGAGTAAAAGTGTTTTGAATCTTCTCGCTTGAAAGAAAATAATTATTTATTTATTTTATTTATTTATTTTATTTATTTATTTTTTTTCACGAGACAATTAGCAGCAGAAGCAATGCGTGAAGTCTTTAAAAGCATCTATAAGAAAGTTAGCGATAAAAGAATACATTTGTAATTTCTTCCCAATTCGAAGATTAGATGTGGCTGCAGAACAAGATGTCTCAGAGCGACTGGTAATTAGGGAAAGGTGTACCAGGTGGCAGTCAAAGAGTTAAGTAACGGGTGCTCAGGCCAAGGGCGAGAAAGAGGCTGGAATAAAAGGCCCATTACAGGAGAAACCCCCCAGAGAGTACAGTCAAAATGATTATCCAAGATTACTGAAGAAAAATTGCTTGAAACCTTCCTCTTGAAACCAGTAAAGGGTAACATGTCAGCAGGCAGGGCGTTGTTAAGTCACTACTGCCGCCACCACTGCAATCACCACAACCACTGTCGCTGTGAAGGTAATGGTGGTGCCGATTCTAATGCTACTGATGATAATGGTATGTAATGCTTAAATATTTTGGTAATACGAGAACAGTAATAACAGTAGTAGTAGTAGTAGTAGTAGTAGTAGTAGTAGTAGTAGTAGTAGTAGTAGTAGTAGTGGTGATGGTGGTGGTAGTAGAAGAGAGAGAGAGAGAGAGAGAGAGAGAGAGAGAGAGAGAGAGAGAGAGAGAGAGAGAGAGAGAGAGAGAGAGAGAGAGAGAGTGTGTGTGTGTGTGTGTGTGTGTGTGTTTGGGTCAAGAATCGCGTCTGTAGTTAATAATGGTTCACGGTTCTTGGCAAGGTTCTGGGTGGCGTCCTTGCTCTTGTTGATCATTAACATTGTCCCGGTGCAACAAAACAATACTGGGTCCCAAAGGTTTATAAGGCATGGCATCTTGAAACGAAAATCGGCACACCGTGCGATTCTTCTGGGCTCGGCGGCACTGCCAGGCGTATGACACTGAGTTCTGCCGGGCTGATTCTTCCCTCTACGGGCTTCCCTTGGCGCTCCTCGTTCTATAATATTCAAATCGTTTCTTACCGCGTCTTAAAAGTATATATTTATGGTATTATATATCAGTTAGTTGCCTCTTGATGGCAGCGCGACACGTTGGTCGGCTGCGTGGCACTAAAGAGGTCACGGAAAGAGCTGACGCTCAGTGCCCGTGGCTCGCCACATCTCCCAGCCCGAGGAAATTCATAGGAACGACTTGTAATTATGTAGCTTCGCCCTTATAGTTTAAAAAAAAAAGTACTCCATGTTTTTACCGAGATTAGTGTTGCGGGGAATGTTGCAGAGTTTTATAGTACAAGCGAACATTAGTTTTATGAGCATTTCGTCGGCTCATCTCCGCGAGGCCCATTAATTCCTCACACAACACAGTCAAGCGGTGAAATTGCAAGAACAGGTGAAGGGTGGAATTCGATCCATCACGTGATCCATTAGCGTCCAGGGCCCAGCGGCAGGTAATCCACTTAGCAGGCAGGCCCACCTCGCACAGCCCGGCATTCAGCGGCGGCTCGGACACAAGGACGCAAGTGTACACAATAGGGCCAGGCATCCATACTATATTTTAGATGTAATTTTACGGAATCTTCATGTATACATCAGTCTGCACTCACATCCTAGCCTGACGATCACCTGACTCAAGGCCCTTGTCATCTGAGTACCTTCCCCTTAGCCTTTTCACTGCGATATGCAATACTTAACAGCACTGTAAGTAATGTATGAAATCTTTATAAGCATCTACAAGAAAAAAAGGGATTAAAAGATTTGATTTTGCAATATCTAGGCAGTATAATTTTTAGAAGTGACTGTAGATCAATAAAAGATGCCTCAGAGTGATTAGTAATAAATGAAAGATGTGCCAAATATCAGTGAAAGAGTTAAGTACCAAATGACTTGCTCCCATTTCGGCCTACAATATAGAATTTTATCTTCTGATGTATCTTTTCCATGCCTGAGAAAACTGAAGGAAAATAAGTTGCATCATAGAATATACACACTTCTCCTCCCTCTTAAAATTAACTGAACTTAGTAAGCACCAAACATTTTGAGATACACGTACGAAATTTTTTGAAACGCCTCTCCCTGAAGGTCGCAGGAGTGTATTTCGGCAGTGTTCGTTCAAGCAGAAATGATTAACGCCACGCACCATATTCCGGCGGCGTGGCTTTAAAGGTGCGTCAATACTGCCAGACATTCCAGGTATTCTAATTGACGAACGAATCATTTTCATATCGTGAGAAAATGTTGGGAAACTTTTTTTGGTGGGAGTGTACATCAAAGGGTGTCAGGTTACGTGTTTCTCCTTTCATTACTTTGCTTCCTACTGATATTGCCTTTTTTTATGCGTTTGTTCCTGTCTTAAGGTGTGTCGCTTCAGGGAAAATTAAAATGAAGAGGAAGCTGAAAGAATTACATCATACATTAATTTTTCTTTCGATATTTTGTTACCATAATTTCACACTACTGATAATATCGTATGTCCTTGTGTTTGTTCCTGTTATAAAGTGTATTGCTTAATGGTAAACTGAGCTGATGAGAGAACTTAAGGAATGAAAGTTACATCATAAACACTGCATCAAAGGGTTTAGCATTACTATCCATACTGTTATGATGATAGTATTGCCTTTCCCTGTGTTTGTTCCTGGCATGGTGCTGCATCAAGGTAAATTAAGGGAAAACAGAAGCACAGAGTAACTTGATCAACTATGTACATCGGAAGGTATAAGGCTTTCTCTCTTCTTTTAAATTTTTTTTATCCATGTGTCGAACTAGTCATAAAGCTGCCTTCCCTTGTGTTGGTCCCTGATAAAATAATCTGAGGCGAAGAGAACACTAAGAGAGCATAACACTGACTCTCCTTTCAATACTGTATCCTTCATGTCATTGTAATGTTGATAAGGCTTTTTCTTTTCCTGCTTAGGTGATTTTCCAGGGTAAACTGAGGCGAGGACAAAACTAAAGCAAAGAAAATGGCATAATAAAATCTGTACAACGTAGGGTATACTATTAAGAATACAAGAAAATACAAAATATATGAAGTTGCAAGAATCCATCAGATCTAAATGTGGCAGTTCTTTTTTCTTGTTTGAGTACTTTGTTGTCATGGTGTCACTCTAATGATAATATTTACTTCCCGTGTTTGTTTCTGTCAGGGTGTGTTGTTTCACGGTAAACCGAGGAGAAAGAGGAATTTCATAACACGTACAGTTGCCCCCACTTGTTTTAATGTCACAAAAATAGAGGGAAGGATTTTGTAGAATATGAGCCACGATACATCAAAGAGAACTATATTGATGTTTCTCTTTGGTTAAATTGTTGCCCATAATGACGTTCTGATACAAATACATGGTTTTTTTTTTTATTCTGTCTACCATAATATTGAACTTCTGAGAATTATGGTATATGAAAGAGAACTATATTACTTTAAATGTTTCCCCTTACTTTGTCATCCTCAACACTTGCTATTAATGCTACTAATATATGACATTTTTTTAACTGTCTTTGTAACAATGTACTTACACAGTAAAATTTTACACCTACATCAAGGGAAATAAGGTTATTATTACTTTTCTGCTTTCAATAGTTGCTGCGTACAACTTTTTTCGATAAAATGATGTCACTTCTCTTTATTATTTGTTATATGTTTTTACGTGAGAATATTTAGACAATTTTAAAATACATGCGCCCGAGGGAGCACCATTTTTGCCTTCCTGCTTTTAATAATTAAACGTTACTCATAATAAAACCGTCCTAAAAAGCATTACATGACCTAGCGAGTCTTCACAGATCACAATATTTCACGAGAGAAAAACGACAGAAGCACAGAATGTTTAATTTCATAATACTTACATCAAAGGCAATGACATTACTCTGGCCTTTTCTCTTTTCGATACGTGACCCACTAACAATATATACCAACATTAATACAGAATAATCATGGAGCTGGTTCTCATGTAAAATAAAGCTTCATTAATATATTCTCGTTAATATGTCGCCGGGTGATGGTGACGGGTGAGTGGGTTTGTGTGGGTAGGGAGGAGCCTTCACCTTTACTCTTTTTCCTTTTATGTGGGAGGGACTCTGACCAGGGATACAGAGAGGGAGTGAGGTGACAGTCCCTACAGCAGAGAGCCAGAAAGGATTATACTTAATTGAATTGTCTTGAAACTTTACTGTTATGATGTTATTAGGTGAGGGGAACGCACCATACAACACTGCACCATTGGCAACATTCACCACACCACAATGATATCACACGATGCCATATGTAATAACTGCATCATAGCACCACACCACACCACTCCACTGGAAGCCACATAGCCACAGTGCACACCACACCACATCAAATTAGACCATACAAGGCAGCACACCATACACCACTACACACATATATACACACACACACGCACTCACAATGCAACAGTTACTATTACTATAACTATAACGACCACAACTTCAGCAACTACTATTACTACTACTACCATCACCACCATAACCACCACCACCAATAAAAATCAAGAAGCAAATCAATAAGCACAAGACCCATTGACACAAATTTCACTGCCCCCCAAATGTCAACCTTCCAAAAACCCTATCTTGTCACATTTCTTTTCCCTCCCTCCTAATTTTCCCCCCACTGGTGCTGCAATCACTCCCCGCCACACTTGAAGCATTGCAGATCGTCGGGTATTCGCGCCGCTATCCTTCACTTCTGCATGCGTGTGAAGCTACTTTTTATTACAGACAGCCCTCGCCTCCCCCGCCCAGCCAGTCCTTCCTTCCTTCTCGCACCAGCGCATTCCTCGCTTACGACATAAATTTTTGGTTCACAAGGATATACGAGCGAGAATATTACATCTTTGGGGATATTTTACCTTTATAAGTCTTGTCAAGTGGCCCGGATTCACTTGTTATTTTTGGTTTATGAGGGTATCTGTTATTCTGTGGTGCATATCATATTCTTTACTCTATGTGATTTTCTTCTTTATATATCACGAGTATCTATTTTGTTTTTATATGCTATAATTATTATTATTATTATTTTTTCAGTTTATACACGTTCTCATACAAAGCTTATAATATTATCTTCTTTATGTGTATCTTACGGGATGTACGTACACTCGTAATATCCTCTAGTTTCTGATATACAAATTGTCTATTTTCTCTTAGTTTATATAGGCTTATAAACTATCTTGTGATTTACATACTATCATGCTAGTTTATGTACAACCATCTAGTTTACATCCTATCTTATGACAATCACCTATACAAAACATAAGATTCCCAGAAATTATTCAATCTATACATGTGTAAAAAATTAAATCAGTGGAAAATAAAGGAGAGAAAAAGATGAAGACTGCAAGGAAACCACCACTACATCAGGACGCCAGTACGTACACTCAGACCAGCAACGCGAGGCACACGAGTCACTGGAACCGTCAGTAGAGTTCGAGGCAAGAAGTTAGGAATATTTCCCCCTAACGAGCGGGTCCCAGGAAGCGGAGGCCAAGATCAATGTTACCTGAAGTTCTCGTGACTCGTTTGGTGATGTGTGATGGTGGTGGTGGTGGTGGTGGTGGTGGTGGTGGTGGTGGTGGTGGTGGTGGTGGTGGTGGCGGTGGTGGTACTCGTAAGTAATAGAAGTAGTTGTTGGAGGAGGAGGAGGAGAAGTGGAGACGAGAGGAGAGGAGAAAAAATCAGACGAAAAAAGAAAAGATATAGGAAAGAAAAATGAAAAGAAAGAAAAAATAAAAAAAACAGTAGTAGTAGTAGCAGCAGCAGCAGTAGAAGCAGTAAACCACTAAGTAAACAGTATTGTGACAAGGTAAGTCAAACAAACTTTAAAACGTTTCGCCTCACAGCCGTCACGTAGCATCTTAACAACACCCTGCAACACATCTTTCAGCAAAACCCCAGACACACAATTACATCACGTGCATCATTAACTTACAGAATACGACCCACACCCAGAGGAGCAAAGCAGCCCCCTTGGTGTTAGGTGCTCTTAATAACCTCCTTTCACCTCCTCAATAACAATTTCATCACCAAAAGATACGTAGATCATTAACTTGCAGAATACGAGACATACCCAGAGAAGCAAGGAAGGTGTCGAGGTGTCAGCAGCTCCTAATAACATCCTTTCATCTTGTCAACACCAATGCTCAGTCTGATGTTGACGCGGTGTGTCTAGACGAAGGACACTCGTCTTTTAATTGAGTCCCAGGAGGAAGTGGAGGTGTAGAGAGTGGAGGTGTTATGAGATTCCCTGGGAGACGTAACCTGAGACACCGGTTAGTGAATGTGGATAGCCTTGAACCAACTGTCTCGAGAAATAACTTTGAACTTAACCAAAAGGGATTGCCACGTATAGGACTGATGGCTTCTTGCAGCTTCACTTATTTTAAAAGTTTTGTGGAAGTTGTAAAGGTTTTAAATAGCATTTTCTAGTGATTCTTGTGATGATTTAAGAAGCGTAAGTGCAAATTACTGGAGTTTTCAGGAGTATTTTTTGTGATTCCAGGGATAGTTTAATGGTGGTAGTGGTAGTGATGGTGGTGGTGGTGAGGGTAGCAGTAGTAGTAGTAGTAGTAGTAGTAGTAGTAGTAGTAGTAGTAGTAGTAGTAGTAGTAGTAGTAGTAGTACACGAAGACGAAGAAGGAAAACAACAAGAACAACAATGCACTATCACACGCACGCACGCACGCACGCACACGCACACACACACACACACACACACACACACACACACACACACTCCATTCCCTCCCACACACATACATACAAACAGCATCCCCACACACAACACTAAAAAGTAAAAGCAGAACCATAAAACTCTATTCACACACATCACAATCCCCCTTACAAACAATGCATACATCACAGCAATGCACTTAGTACTTATAGCAGTATACCCTCCCATCCTTCCTCCCAATGAAGCACACAAGACCAGCACAGTAGATTGAGCATAACACCGAGGAGGGACAGGGGTACTTAGATGAGGAAACGAGAAGAGTGAGAGGAAAGTGCAGGGAAGGTGAAAGGAGAGAGGCAAAGAGAGGAAAGGAAAGAGGGAAAGAGGATGTTTGATTTGCAGTTTTGGGGCCACTGAAGAAGTAAGGTTATTGCAACGCGCAGGGAAAGGAAAGAGGAAGCACGGATTGGATGGACGGACAGAACTGCAAAGTGAAGGGAAAAAAGGACGAGAAACTAGAGATTGGTGAAAGGCGAACGAGAAGCAAAGCCATGAACTGGAAGGATGGGGTGAGAGAGAGAGAGAGAGAGAGAGAGAGAGAGAGAGAGAGAGAGAGAGAGAGAGAGAGAGAGAGAGAGAGAGAGAGAGAGAGAAATTTGTGTTTTCTCTCAGTCTTTACATGCCTCTCTCTCTCTCTCTCTCTCTCTCTCTCTCTCTCTCTCTCTGTCTCTCTCTCTCTCTCTCTCTCTCTCTCTCTCTCTCTCTCTCTCTCTCTCTCTCTCTCTCTCTCTCTCTCTCTCTCTCTCTCTCTCTCGGTAAACTTCATATATTCACAACGATTTTTTACTACTACTACTACTACTACTACTACACACACAAACACACACACACACACTTTCCCTCATGTATCAAACTCCCTGCTCATCTTACAGACAAATACATACAAACACAACTGCCGTCTCACATTTCTCACTGTTTGTCTGTCAATTAATGCCTGCCTGTCCATCCATTTGTTTCTCTCTTTTATACACACACGTCCGCCCTCCCGCCCACACACACACACGTGGCCAAGTATTATCAAGGCAAACTTAATGAGCCGAGTCGAGTTTACAACAATAAGAGAGAGAAAAATGTTTATAATGTAGCGGAGAAAGAAGAAGAAAGGAAGTGTATGACAAGGAGGAGGAGGAGGAGGAGGAGGAGGAGGAGGAGGAGGAGGAGGAGGAGGAGGAGGAGGAACACACAAGAAATTCAACAATAGCAACAACGAAAAGAAAATGTAAGAGTATACACAAAATAAAAGAGAAAAATATCAAGAAATCATAATTGAACAAAAAATTTTTAATAAAAACAACAAAAACATTAGACAAAAAAACGAAGAAAACAACAAAAAGAAAAAAATATGAAGAGATCACGCAGGAACTGGAACAAAAACACGAATAAATCAAATAAAAACACAAGCCTTTGAAATAAAAGAGAGCAAGATCGGGAAGAAAAAAGGAAGGAAAAAGTAAATATGAGGAAATCACGAAGGAAGCACGAAAAAAAAAATAAAGAAAGAAAATGGAATAAAGAAAACGAAGGATAACAAGACCAAGAAGTAAAATAAAGGAAGGAAAGCACACACAAAAAAATAAAGAACGGGGGAACAAAGAAAATAAAAAAAAATAAAATAAAACCCATAATTTCCATTAAACAAGAGAAGGGGAATCTTGCAGAGGGAAAAAATATGAAATAAAAAAAAATAAAAATAAAGAAAAAATGCTTAATCTGCAATCACGATCTCAGCGGGAACACACACACACACACACACACACACACACACACACACACACACACACACACACACACACACACACACAGGCTCGGTGGTCACATTCTTGCCTCTAACTGGAAGGGTCTGGGTTCGTGTCCCTTTCAGATAAGTAAAGTATTCACTGATATATGAGAAGTTAGTGTCTGTTTATCTGTGTGTCTGTCTCTGTTCGTCTGTCTGCTTATTCCTGTATTTATTTGTTCCTCTTTGTATCTGTCTTACTGTCGATTTGTCTGTCTGTCTGTCTTATTTGTCTGCCCATTTGTCTATCTGTCTATCTATCTAGCTATCTGTCTATTTGTACGTATATACGCATACTTGTTTGTCTGTATGCTTGCCTTCTCTCTCTCTCTCTCTCTCTCTCTCTCTCTCTCTCTCTCTCTCTCTCTCTCTCTCTCTCTCTCTCTCTCTCTCTCAGGTAACATCCTCTAATTGGCGTAAAGGTAACACAGCCAGTCTCTTAATTAGCGAGGAATGAAACAAGCCTGTAATTGCCACACACTCATCCATCAGTCCATCAGTCAATCAATTACTCATTACAGTGGTAACAATCTCCAATATCACTATCCTCAATTTCTCTCTCTCTCTCTCTCTCTCTCTCTCTCTCTCTCTCTCTCTCTCTCTCTCTCTCTCTCTCTCTCTCATGTTGTTCGCTACGTTTCTTCACTGACAGGAGGAGGAGGAGGAGGAGGAGTAAATATTTGTTTTTCCTTCCTGTGTACATATTCTCGTGTGTACACCATTACATATTTGTCACGTACACAACGCACATGATTCTGTATAGGTCGATGATCACCACCACCACCACCACCACCACCAACAACAACAACAGCAACAACAGTAGCACCACCAACAACAACAATACCAAACACCACTCTATCACCAATACTAACAACTATAATAATAATAATAATAATAATAATAATAATAATAATAATAATAAAAATAATAACAATAATAGTAAATAATAATAACTTCAAACACAACACAGCATTATGTACTTTACTAACAATCCGTGGACACACTCATAATAATAATATTCCAACTGCATTAACAAACACAGTCTGAACATGATCCAACACACACACACACACACACACGCGCACATACGACTCTCTCTCTCTCTCTCTCTCTCTCTCTCTCTCTCTCTCTCTCTCTCTCTCTCTCTCTCTCGAGCCTCACACAGAATTACGCAGTTCACACCGGGGGTAAGGAGGAGGAGGAAGAGGAGGAGGAGGAGGAGGAGGAGGAGGAGGAGGAGGAGGCGATAGTGGTATTGCTGGTAACTAGTAGCATCGCAGCTGATGGTGGTGGTAGCAGACCCAGTAGTAGTAGTAGTAGTAGTAGTAGTAGTAATAGTAGTAGTAGTAGTATCAATAATATTAGTAGTCGTGAAGATAGCGGTGGTAATGGTGGTGGTGGTGGTGGTGGTGACGGCAGCGGCGGCGGCAAACCTCCCCCATCATTTTTCTTGCCTCTCATCGTCACACGCTACGCCGCTAATAAAAGGTAATGGATGAACAGCAAACTCGTAGACCCATAAAGGCAACCAACTAAATACACCATTACCGCTTCTCTCTCTCTCTCTCTCTCTCTCTCTCTCTCTCTCTCTCTCTCTCTCTCTCTCTCTCTCTCTCTTAATCTCGAGTACTTTCATCTAATTACGTAAAGCCTTTTATAACTAATTACGTTCAATATTGTATTACTTCATTAATTTCTATATGGCTTCCCTTTTGAAATCTATTAAGAATTATGTCAAGGCAAGTTCTTAAGAGCCTCTACGTTTCGCTCAATTCTAAATTAAAATAGAGTAACAAGTTGTAAGAGGGTTAATTAGTCAGCCTCGTTAATTTTAGAAGAGTATGCAGTGTTTTCTTATCGAGAGAGAGAGAGAGAGAGAGAGAGAGAGAGAGAGAGAGAGAGAGAGAGAGAGAGAGAGAGAGAGTATATGCAAGTCCCCAAAATTAAAAAGTCAGTTTAAAGGTTATGAATCTTTTATTAACACAATTACCAAAGTTATTGATGCCAACAAGTTAAAAAAAAAAAAGGGTAGCTGGAATCTTTAACAAGGCTATCTATGAACGTCCCTGAAATTAAAAAGCCGGTTTCAAAGGTTTAGAGAGAGTTTTTCATTAACAATATTCTCCAAGAGACTTAAGAGGGTTTAGGAATCTTTATTAACAATATTACCCAAGCTATTAAAAGGAAGCGGCAGGAATCTTCCACCAGGCCGCGTGTTTGTGGGGACAACACATTCTCAGGCGACGCGGTGTCATTATTACGGTAATAAACAATTTTTACCCTAACTGGCAATCCCTCGCCGCTGGTAGTGATGGTGGTGGTGGTGGTGGTGCTACCTCCACCACTACTACCAGTAACAAAAACACCCATTCAAAAGTTCACTATTACTGTTTTTTGTTTTTAATGTTGTGGTCATGAACAGTGTCAACAAGGATATTATTATTATTATTATTATTATTAGTTTCGTTGTTGATATAAGTGTTAACATTAAGCGTACACCACCACCACCACCGCCGCCAAAACCACACCACTACCATTATCACCATCACCACCATAACCATTTCAACAGTCTCCCATCACCACCATCATCACCACCGTTATCACCACCACCACCAGCACTGCCTGCCCCTCCAGTCCTCCATTCTGTTCCGCCACCATCACGTTCATTACACATTCTGTCTCCACAATATCATCATCACGAAATACCACGAGAGAGAGAGAGAGAGAGAGAGAGAGAGAGAGAGAGAGAGAGAGAGAGAGAGAGAGAGAGAGAGAGAGAGAGAGAGAGAGAGTATGTGGCATTATGTTATCACTCCTCACTACACACACACAAACACACACATTCACATACACACACTGATAACACTATTCCCTCAGCCCCATGAACTGCTGTCATACCATCGGCAAAACAACACTATGAAGTGTGTGTTTTGTTTTTCTACATCTCCCTTTTATCGCGAGTGGTGAGCGGCGCGCCACACGAAGCATATGAAGCAGCGTTCGCGAAACAGCACAAGGCTCGGGGAAAACACTTCGGCCAGCTTTCAGGCGATTCTATGAAGCTTCCTTTGTCTCGACGCTGTTCAGAGGACCAGGGAGTGAGTGATGTGCTGTACCCTGGCGTGCGTGATGCGTCGAGACTTGTTTGTGAGGCAGGAAAGTGTGGGATGTATATTCTATGAAGATTTATATAGAGTACTGCATGTTGCACTATAATCTTTAGGCATCGACCTGTGTCTGTGAGGGAAGAGAGTGTGAGAGGTGCAGTATATGACGAACATGTTGTGTACGATCGGTATGATGTTTTACACTGTTACTCGTAATCCTATGAAGTCTTAACAAAAAAAAGGTGCTTGCGAATTATGTATCAAGAGGTGCATATTATCAATGTCTTGTTGAAGTATAGTATATGATGATGTGAATACGAATATCATGATTATTAAAAATTGCTATACTTTATCATTATTGTTCATGTGTTATGCGATGTTCCTCATGATGCAGTGAATGTTTATGTGGGAGTGAAAGGATGAATGACTGTAATAAAGTGCAATGCATCAATGTGTGTATTATGAAGTCTTACATATCATTATGAGGTACTGCATGTTATATTTTGGTGTTTATTAGCGAGGAGGGTGTTGTGTGAGGAATGGAATGAAGATGTGTGTTATGCGTGTCATGAATCGAGTGATGCATTTCATGAAGACATGAAGAGAGCACCAAAATGTGGTTTTGTTATCTTTTATACAGAATAATACACGAGACTGCGTATATGAGTGTTATTCATATCTGAGAAAGAGAATACTGTTGTTGTTGTTGTTGTTGTTATTGTTGTTGTTGTTGTTGTTGTTGTTGTTCTTGTTGCTGCTGTTGTTTTTGTTCTTGCAGTTGTTCAATTTATGTGATAATTAAAAGCAAAATGCGTGAATGAAAATATTGAGAGCGACTGCGACTAACATTATAAATATTTTCTTTCGTTTTTTTTTTTCGTGTGTCTCCGAAATAGAGATGAAAGAAGGCTGCTCAAACATACGCACATACTTGTATCGGAAAAAAATCCTGTGGTGAAATGAGGCTGAGACATACATACATACATACATACATACATACATACAAGCAGATCGAAACAAATAGGTGTAGAGATTGGGAGACAGAGGGACAGTCAGACATAGGCAGATAAATAAAGTTGAAGATATGGGAGAGAGAACACACACACACACACACACACACACACACACACACACACACACACACACACACACACACACAGAGAGAGAGAGAGAGAGAGAGAGAGAGAGAGAGAGAGAGAGAGAGAGAGAGAGAGAGAGAGAGAGAGAGAGAGAGAGAGAGAGAGAGAGAGAGAGAGAGAGAGAGAGGAAACGCTGAGACAAATAGACAAGAATCTAAAAGCCTCACACACACACAAACACACACACACACACACACACACACACACACACACACACACACACACACACACACACACACACAGGTAGATACGCTCCAGGAAAAGAGGGAAACAAGAGACGAAGGAGGCAACATTCGCGGTCTAAGATCTAATTTTTAATCTGTAGAACACCACCTCTCCTCTTCTAAACCTCATCTTCTTTTCCTCACTGAAACTCAGGTGTCTGAGGCAACTGACAGTAGCCCCTTTTCTGTTCCCTCCTACTTTCTCTATCCTCATTTTCGATCCAAAGCTGGATGCTGCGTTTATGTGCGCAATGACTTAACCTGCTCTCGTGCCCACGCTCTTGAATCTTCCGAGTTTTCCACCATCTGGCTACGACTACAGAGTCATTCTCATACTAAATTTATCTGTGCTGTATACCTCTCTCCTAACTCCTCTGACTATAAGAAATTCTTTGACTACTTAACTTCCAAAGTGGAGCACATTCTGACCCTCTTCCCTTTTGCAGAGATCTCCATTCTTGGAGACTTCAATGTTCACCACCAGCTTTGGCTTTCCTCTCCCTTCACTGACCATCCTGGTGAACTAGCCTACAACTTTGCTATCCTCCATGACCTAGAGCAATTGGTGCAACACCCTACTCGTATTCCTGACCGTCTTGGAGATACGCCCAACATTCTTGACCTTTTCCTGACCTCTAATCCTTCTGCTTATGCTGTCACCCTTTCTTCTCCGTTGGGCTCCTCCGATCACAATCTCATATCTTTATCTTGTCCTATCACTCCAATCCCTCCTCAGGATCCCCCTAAGCGAAGGTGCCTCTGGCGTTTTGCCTCTGCTAGTTGGGGGGACCTGAGGAGGTATTTTGCTGATTTTCCTTGGAATGGCTACTGCTTCCGTGTCAGAGACCCGTCTTTGTGTGCTGAGCGCATAACAGAGGTGATAGTGTCTGGCATGGAGGCGTACATTCCTCACTCTTTTTCTCGTCCTAAACCTTCTAAACCTTGGTTTAACACAGCTTGTTCTCGTGCTATACATGATAGAGAGGTGGCCCACAAAAGGTACTTAAGCCTTCCTTCACCAGAATCTCATGCACTTTATATTTCTGCCCGGAACCATGCCAAGTCTGTTCTCCAACTAGCCAAAAACTCCTTCATTAACATAAAATGTCAAAACCTTTCAAGATCTAACTCCCCTCGTGATTTCTGGCATCTAGCCAAAAATATCTCCAATAACTTTGCTTCTTCTTCTTTCCCTCCTCTACTTCAACCAGATGGCACCACTGCTATCACATCTATTTCTAAAGCTGAACTCTTTGCTCAAACCTTTGCTAAAAACTCTACCTTGGACGATTCTGGGCTTGTTCCTCCCTCTCTTCCACCCTCTGACTACTTCATGCCACGTATTAAAATTCTTCGTAATGATGTTTTCCATGCCCTCGCTGGCCTAAACCCTCGGAAGGCTTATGGACCTGATGGGGTCCCTCCTATTGTTCTCCGAAACTGTGCCTCCGTGCTTGCACCTTGCCTAGTCAAACTCTTTCAGCTCTGTTTGTCAACATCTACCTTTCCTTCTTGCTGGAAGTTTGCCTACATTCAACCTGTTCCTAAAAAGGGTGACCGCTCTAATCCCTCAAACTACCGTCCTATTGCTTTAATTTCCTGCTTATCTAAAGTTTTTGAATCTATCCTCAACAGGAAGATTCTTAAACATCTATCACTTCACAACCTTCTATCTGATCGCCAGTATGGGTTCCGTCAAGGCCGCTCTACTGGTGATCTTCTGGCTTTCCTTACTGAGTCTTGGTCATCCTCTTTTAGAGACTTTGGTGAAACTTTTGCTGTTGCCTTGGACATATCAAAAGGCTTTGATAGAGTCTGGCACAAAGCTTTGATTTCCAAACTACCCTCCTACGGTTTCTATCCTTCTCTCTGTAACTTCATCTCAAGTTTCCTTTCTGACCGTTCTATTGCTGCTGTGGTAGACGGTCACTGTTCTTCTCCTAAATCTATTAACAGTGGTGTTCCTCAGGGTTCTGTCCTGTCACCCACTCTCTTCTTATTATTCATTAATGATCTTCTAAACCAAACTTCTTGTCCTATCCACTCCTATGCTGATGATACCACCCTGCACTTTTCCACGTCTTTTCATAGACGTCCAACCCTTCAGGAGGTAAACATATCACGCAGGGAAGCCACAGAACGCCTGACTTCTGATCTTTCTAAAATTTCTGATTGGGGCAGAGCAAACTTGGTATTGTTCAATGCCTCAAAAACTCAATTCCTCCATCTATCAACTCGACACAATCTTCCAGACAACTATCCCCTCTTCTTCAATGACAGTCAACTGTCCCCCTCTTCTACACTGAACATCCTCGGTCTGTCCTTTACTTATAATCTGAACTGGAAACTTCACATCTCATCTCTAGCTAAAACAGCTTCTATGAAGTTAGGTGTTCTGAGACGTCTCCGCCAGTTTTTCTCATCCCCCCAGCTGCTAACTCTGTACAAGGGCCTTATCCGTCCATGTATGGAGTATGCTTCACATGTCTGAGGGGTTCCACTCATACTGCTGTTCTAGACAGGGTGGAATCAAAAGCTTTTCGTCTCATCAACTCCTCTCCTCTAACTGACTGTCTTCAGCCCCTCTCTCACCGCCGCAATGTTGCATCTCTAGCTGTCTTCTACCGCTATTTTCATGCCAACTGCTCTTCTGATCTTGCTAACTGCATGCCTCCCCTCCTCCCGCGGCCTCGCTGCACAAGACTTTCTTCTTTCTCTCACTCCTATTCTGTCCACCTCTCTAACGCAAGAGTTAACCAGTATTCTCAATCATTCATCCCTTTCTCTGGTAAACTCTGGAACTCCTTGCCTGCTTCTGTATTTCCACCTTCCTATGACTTGAATTCCTTCAAGAGGGAGGTTTCAAGACACTTATCCACCAATTTTTGACCACTGCTTTGACCCTTTTAAGGGACTGGCATTTCAGTGGGCATTTTTTTTTATTAGATTTTTGTTGCCCTTGGCCAGTATCCTTCCTACATAAAAAAAAAAAAAAAAAAAAGGTACGAGACAAGAGCACATCAAGTATTGCAGGGGAAGGTGTGGGCGAGGAGCACGGAGACAAAGTTACCTCACCTGTCATCGATAGAAGAGAGAGAGAGAGAGAGAGAGAGAGAGAGAGAGAGAGAGAGAGAGAGAGAGAGAGAGAGAGAGAGAGAGAGAGAGAGAGAGAGAGAGAGAGAGAGAGAGAGAAATTCAAGCAAAGAATTACATATCTTAATAAAAATAACTATGAATAAATAACAAAGTACAAATAATGAAAAAAAAATGAAAGAAAACGTTAATGGGATTGAAAACAGACAGGAATCGTGACTAAAAAAAAATAAATAAATAGAAATAAAGACAAAAATACACACAGAGAGGAATAGACACACATAATCAATAAAGAAAATAAGAAAACAAAACCAATAAGAATAATAGTGAAAGACAATTAGACAGACAGACAGACAGACAGATACACACAGACAGAGGAGAGCAGACACATAATCGGTACTGAAAAGAAAAAGGAACAAAAAGGAAAGATTAATCAATGAGAATATAATGAAGAAAGACAAACAGACACACAAACAAACTCATTTCATTCCCCCGCGTCAGATCTTTTAAGACACTCCTCCATCTCCCTGATGACCGTAAGCATGAGTGATGGGGAAGTGAAGTCAAGTGAAGTGAGGTATATTTAGATCAAAATGTCTGAAAATAGTTCTTGATTTTATTATATTCAGTACGTGGTGGTGGTGGTGGTGGTGGTGGTGGTGGTGGTGGTGGTGGTGGTGGTAGTAAGAGATACGAAATGTTGGACTAGATGGAAATAATGTGAGATACCAAAGCTAGATTCTTCTATTTCACTTCCATAGAAATTAAAAAAAAACCGAACATATTTAAATAATACGAAATGTTATAGTAGAACAGAATAATGTCAAAGAACAATACCCGAGTCTTTATCTGTTTGTCTGTCTCCTACACAAATAATAATAGCGAGGAATTAGGGGCAGCAGGAAGCATTACACTGCATCATAATTACTGCACTCAACAATTCTGGATCCTATTGTTTATCTTCAATACAGACAAAGAGAAGAGAACTATAGGAGGTCGGCAGGGATACCAGAGTTACAGGGAAGACAAGGAAGAGGCGAGGGGTGACGAGAAGAGTCATAAGGCATACAGGGAAAACAGGAAAGACGAAGGGTGAGGACAAAACTCTTACAATACAAAGGAAAATGTGAGACGAGAACTGAAAAAAAAAAGATGAAGGAAGACAAGGACAACAGAGACAATAGAGGTAATAGGAACAAGGCCACATGATTTACAAGACAAGAGAAGACAAGAGGCGACGAGAGAAGAGGAGGCCACCAGGGTTACATGAAAAAGGGAAAAGAAGACGAGACAAAATAAACATGAGGAATCAGGATAGGAAATGATAAAAGGCTAATAACCAAAGAAACGTCAAAAGGACAGCAATGTTACAAAAGAAATAAGTGGAATATGGAAGGGGAAACAGAGACAGCAATGTTAAAAGGGGAGAGATAGAACGGTTCAAGAGGAAGACAAGGGAAACACGAGGGGAAAAGGACACCAGGTAACAAGGAAAACAAGGCAAATGGCAAGAGGAAACAGGGGAAGCAATGTTAAAAGGGGGTAAGAAAAAGGCACAAAAATAACAAGGTTGCAAAGGGTAGGGAAGGAAGACGAGACAACAGTGTAAGGGGAAACAAGGGATAAACAAGGGAAACAGGCCATTAAAATTACAAGCAAGGAAAAAAAAAATAATACAATAAGGCAAGATAAGTGGAAATAACGGGAAAACAAGGGTAGATAAGGAGATAGGGACGGTGTTAAGAGGGGAGAGGGGAGGGTAAGGCGCAGACTGCAAGGTGAACAAGCGAGTTACAAGGGGAGGGGGAGATAAGGGTTGGCAAAGAGGACAGTACATAAGGGTTGAAAGATAAACAAAGGGAAACAAGAGGAAATAAGGGAGATACGTTATGAAGTTTACAAAGGAGAAAAGAGGAAACCAGGGAAAGGAAAACAAGAGCAGGAAATTTACAAGGTACATAGACAAGAGGAATCAAGGAAGATTACATAGGAAGTCTGCAAAGGAAACAGGGAGAAACAAAGGAAAACAAAGTGAGACAAGGATAAATAATGCAGGCTGTGGAAAAATAGTAAGGAAAGACACAAATAGGAAAAAGCGAGGTAGGGTTTAGTGGCAAGTTAGGGCAGTGGAAAAGAAAAGGAAGAGAAGGGTGACGAGAGAAGATAGAGGGAGATTTAAGGAGAAGGTGACGGTCTCAAAAGGCAGGGAGGTCACCAGATGAAGGCAAGAAATATTCAGTACAAAACAAAGAAAAATAAAGGAAAAAAAGTAGGAAGAGATCATCAGGGAGAAGGTGAGAGTAACAAAGGAAACAGATGAAAGCACCACATGAAAACAAGATAAAAGAAAACACTTCAAAATAATTACAAGGGAAGACTATTCTATCTATTTCTATATAACAGGCTGGCAATCAAACACGAGGCGGCCCAGACAAAAAGCAGCACACACACACACACACACACACACACACACACACACACACACACACACACACACACACTCTTAGTCCTTAGCCCTTGGTGGAGAAGAAAATTTAAGGGAAAACAAGGGTGAGGAGAAATTCAGATTCAGGTTTTAGGAACAGGGCAGGGTTACGAAGGACACAAGGCAGGTAGGCAGGTGTGATCAGTGCGAATATTATTTACCTGGTGGATCCACGTAATGCGCAGGTTAATTAGACGAGAGACGATAATGACCCAATCCCAAATTCGATTAAACGCAGGACTTGTACAAATTCACCTTCATTAACGAGGCATTTGCCATGAATTACACTGATCACACCCGCGGCTTCCAGTGAAGGCACGGTAAACACATAAAAGATAGGTAAATAAATAAATAAATAAGTAAATGTAAATAATTATGTCCACGTGTGTGAAACGTTATCATTGAACCTTGTCCCTAAAAAAGCTACTACTACTACTACTACTACTACTACTACTTCGACTTCTACAACTAATAATAATAGAAATAATAATAATACGACTATTACTATTGCTACGACGACGACGACGATTACTACTCCTATTACTTATAACAACAACAACAACAACAACAACAACAATAATAGTAATAATAATAACAAAAGGAAGGAAAGGGACGTAAAACTTAACCAACATTCTAGATTTCTCCAGACAAAAACAATTCAATTCCACATCTCTTAAAGGAAGAAAAGAAGAGGAAGAAAAAAACTTAAGCACCGTCAGTATTCCTCCAAACAAAAACACTTCAAACAAATTCATATCGTTGTTGCTGTTGTTTCATGTGAAAGTGATTACCTTCTGGCTAAAAGGAAAAAAAAATATGAAGGGCAAGTGAGAGGAAAAAGCACAAAAAAAAAAATCCTACAAACAAAATAAGTTACAACAATTTCACGTTTCTAATAACACGTTTGTCTAGTTTTTCCATTTGTTGTTTTTGTTGTTGTTGTTGTTGCTACTGTTGTTGTTGTTGTCATATGAAAGAAGCTAAATGAAAGAAACAATAGCGATCAGATTTGTGTAAAACCTTTTTTTTTTTATGATGAATGTGGAATGCAAGAATGAACATTGAAAACTAAATATTATAATAATAATAATAATAATAATAATAATAATAATAATAATAATAATAATAATAATAATAATAATAACAGCAACAGCACCAGATCAATAAAAACATTGTGATACAGAAAGTTACACACTAGACCGACTTCTGGAAACAGCGAGACAAACCGACAGACGGACAAACAAATACTGATAACTGCAAGAAACAGACGATAAAAAAACAAATTCCGCGATAACACGAGACAGACAGACAGACAGACAGACAGACAGACATAGACAGACAGACAGACATAGACAAACAGACAGACGTAAAGAAACACAGAGAGAGAGAGAGAGAGAGAGAGAGAGAGAGAGAGAGAGAGAGAGAGAGAGAGAGAGAGAGAGAGAGACTCGTAAACAAACCCACATAAATATACAAGTTTTCTTTTCTATAAATAAATAAAAAGGCGATAGAGCAAAGCATACAAAAAGTGAGACAGACAAACACAAACAAACAAACAGACAACAACAGAAAATACAAGTGTTTCTCTTTTATTATTTATCTTATCGACGACAACATATATGACAAGCTTTCCTCTACTTTTATTCATTTATTTTTTTTTATTCATTTTCATTTGTATCGTTATTTCCGTTACTTATAAGATATACAAGTTTTTTTTTCTTCGTATTTCTTGTTCATTTACTCTATTTTTTTCTATTTTTTTTCTATTTATTTTATCTACAACACATACACACAAGCTTTCTATTTTTTCTTCCTTTGTTCATATTTTCTTCATCACAATTTCTCTTATCGACAACATGCGTTATCTACACTTCATTTATTTACTTTATATTTTCTTCTTTTTTTTTTTTATCTTTCATTGATACCAACGACAAATCCCACGTCCTTCCATGTTCCCTTCACTAACAGAACGAACAACAAAGGTAAACAAGAAGGTGTAGATACAGTTTTCCAATAACGTCTGTACAACACTTCCCAGAGAGAGAGAGAGAGAGAGAGAGAGAGAGAGAGAGAGAGAGAGAGAGAGAGAGAGAGAGAGAGAGAGAGAGAGAGAGAGAGAGAGAGGGAGGGAGAGAGAGAGAGAGAGAGAGAGAGAGAGAGAGAGAGAGAGAGAGAGAGAGAGAGAGAGATGAGGACATATGCTACTGCCCCTACACACTCTCTCTCTCTCTCTCTCTCTCTCTCTCTCTCTCTCTCTCTCTCTCTCTCTCTCTCTCTCTCACCATTCAGCGCCCTTCCCGCAATGCTCTGGTAATCCCTCTTCAGTTGCAAGCTCACTCACACACACACACACACACACACACACACACACACACACACACACACACACACACACACACACGTACCTTCCCCATTTTCATTCACTATTCACGTACTGCATGGCACGTGTCACCGATCAATACACGATGGGGATGAAGGAGTGAAAGAAGAGAAGGGAAAAAACAGAGAAAGTGAGGGAGGTAGGAAAAAAAAAAGACCGATGATGGTAAATGACTAGGGTAGAGAGAGAGAGAGAGAGAGAGAGAGAGAGAGAGAGAGAGAGAGAGAGAGAGAGAGAGAGAGAGAGAGAGAGAGAGAGACGTAGTAAGGAGTAAATGGGAAAAAAGATAGGATGAAAAGAGGAACAGAGGAAGGGGAAGATAAAAGGGAAGATAGGAGAGCGATAAGGAGGGAAGGGGGAAAGGTGAGAGGGGAGTGAGAGAACGTGAGGGGAAGGGAGAGAAGGGAGAAAAACAATAACAGGAAAGCGAAACAGGAGACAGAAGAAATTTGGATAGCTGGGTGAGGAGAAAGAGGGGAACTGGATGGGAAGAGGAAAGATGTGAGGAAAAGGGAGAAGAAAAGAAGAGGGGAGGAAGAGGAAGAAGAAACTTGGAGGGTTGGATAAAGTAGAAGCAAAGAGAGAGAGAGAAGAGGAGAGAAGAGGAGGGGAGGGAGAGGAAAAGAGGGAGATAATAGGAGAGGAAGGAAAAAACAAAGAGAGAGAGAGAGAGAGAGAGAGAGAGAGAGAGAGAGAGAGAGAGAGAGAGAGAGAGAGAGAGAGAGAGTTAGGTAAGAAAACTTGAATAAAAAAAAGCAGCATTAATTTACAACCTTACATTATTAATAACTTACACCTCTATCCAATAAACACTAAATATATTACCTGCGAAAACACTTAACACCACATCATAATTTCGAGTCTTTAATTACAACATAAGACAGACAAGACCGGGATTGGAGGGAGGATAGGCCACGCGAACTCGTAAACTCCCGGATTAAATCTCACCGTAGGAGGCGATTAGAGGATCGTTCAAACTCCCAAGGCTTTCACGGCTGGAGGGAGAAAGAGACGCGATGTACCTACCAGGGCCATCACCCGTGTTCAGAAATACTGCTCTCTCAACGTGACTGTTTTCAAAGGTAAGAGAGGTAATTAGCAGGGTTCTCAAAAGTGTTTCCGATGTCAATAATGTAAAAATCTTGTTCATCTATCACTAAAACCTTGAAAAAACATCTTCAAATATCCGCGGCACTTCAATTACTAACTTTTGAAAATAATTACCGGGTTTTCAAGTGTGTTTCCCGAGTTAATAACATGAATATTTTGTTCACCTATCAGCAAAACCTTTAAAAAACATCTTTTAAAAACCCGCGTCACTTTAACTACACCCTTTTGAAAACAATTTGTCGGGTTCTCAAGTGTGTTTCTCCATTCAATAATGCAAAATTCTTGTTAATCTGTCACTAGAACCATAAAGATACCCTTAGAGACACGCTTCACTTCAAATAAAGCCTTCTGAAAGTAGTCGACGTGCAGGCAGAAGTGTTTCAGAATATGGACCTAAGACTTAAGGGATCGTTCGGGATTCCGGGGCTATGAGAGCTGGAGGGAGGTTGAGGGCCGCGATGGAGCACTACGAGGCATCAGGAAGGATGATCCTCACTCAGAAAGTCGTCACACTCTTACAGTCTTGCTGGTTTAAGTGTTGTAGTGCAATGTTATAGGAAGGTACAAGTGCTGTTTTTATTTTTTCGAAGCCAAGGATCAGTTTCTTCTACGACTGAAAAAGTAAATACACAAAATAAACAAAAGAAAAGAAATAAAGTAAAAATGAGAAAGAAAAGAGACATTAAAAGAAAGAAAAAAACAAAACATATTGGTATAAATGTCAATATAACATACGTAGACACAAACTAAATAAACAAACAAATAAATAAACAAGCAGGAAATAAAGCGTTACTTAAATACTAAGCACACAACTTTCCTTAACCCCCTAATTAGTTTTCCCTTGCCCATTCACTCAACTACTTAATCTCCATTCACAGTCCTCCCTCAGAGACCGTAAATTACTCCTACTTATGCCATTCCTAACTCAGCCTTCGTGCATTACTTTCATTATTCACCTCCCACATATTCCTAGCGTCTTTCCTTTACTTGTATTAACCTTATATAAATGTTGTGTTTACCTGCTCCATGTTCGTACCACTTACTTCTCTACTTTCTTTTAAAAACTCGCTAATTGCTCATTCAATCTATGCATCATTCTGTTGCTAATTTGCTCTGCACTGGCTGCCTCATGCATGACAAAGACCTGTAATTTTGTAGCCGTTCTCTCAAAAGGATTGGATTTGAAACTATACGAATTAATAGCCATGATTATCTTTTAATTAATGGTAGTTAATTTTTTTAGCTTTCTTTGTATCACTTGAACAATAAACACTAACTTAAAAAGTACCAAAAGCTTTTTTTCTGGCTGACTCACTATTTTGTAATTTTGTTCTCTCATAATGACTGTTTTAAAGAAACCGATCAAGCGAATTATCGGTTTAGTTTCTTATTCATGGTCTAGAATTACTCAGACACTTTTCTCCTGTTAATAAAACCATAAAACATCATTGAAAAAAAAAAACATAGTTTTTATTTGAACCCGCTGAAAGGAATTTAAACAAGGCAGCGAAACACTTCACCCTGCAGGAGCCAAAAAAAGACAAACAAAACAATATATAAGCTTCGTTGAGAGAGAGAGAGAGAGAGAGAGAGAGAGAGAGAGAGAGAGAGGAGAGAGAGAGAGAGAGAGAGAGAGAGAGAGAGGAAGAGAGAGAGAGAGAGAGAGAGAGAGAGAAAGCAAAGTACCACATCCAAAAAGACAATTTCGAATCCAATTATCAACTGTCGAGATTCAGCAACAAATAGGAGGAGGAAAAGACAAACAGAAACACGAAAACTTGATTATGACACTCGTGCATCTCAGAAGGAAGAGATTACGGACACAATACCAAACTTAAGACACGAGTTTAAGAGATTATTGTCGCAACTCAAGGGAAAAAAAAAAACACAAAACCAGAAAGCTGCACAACAAACATTAAATCTCTCACAATGAAGCCAAGCAGATCCCGTAAGCACCATCAATTCCTGTACCTCACCATCTTACACCCTTGACACTCACTAAGCCAGTATTCGCGTAAAGGAAGCAAGCACAAGCCTTCTCTATGCAGTGTTACGCCCCTCACCTCACTAACGCACAGTATTCACGTAAAGAAGAGCTCGTGTTGACATTGATCAGTACCACACAGCACCCAACACTGAGCGGCGTCACACAATCACATCATATCATACGGGGCTTCTCTCTCTCTCTCTCTCTCTCTCTCTCTCTCTCTCTCTCTCTCTCTCTCTCTCTCTCTCTCTCTCTCTGTTTTTTTTTTCTTTCCTTCCTTTTTATCGTTTGATCTTTTCAGTCTTCTCGTGTTCTCCCTTTTTTTCTTCTTTTGTTTCTCCCTCTCTTTTTATCTCTCACTCTTTCCTTTTTCCTTCATCTTTCCTTATTTTTTTAAGAATTTCCACTTTTTTTCTTCACCTCTAGAATTTTAACCTTTTTCTTTACCTGATTTTTTTTCTTACTCTCTTTAGTGTCATACCCCTCCCTCTCTCTCACTCCCCTCCTCTCACAAAGGTGGTATTCGTGTCAGCTTATTTTCTCGCACTTAATATACTTGCCGCCAAGTTCTTTACTCTATGAAATTTTCAGTCACCAATAATCTCGCTGCCAATCACTGCCTTCCAATATCGAGGCACATTATCCCTCCTTACTCCGCCAAGCCTCGCTAAGTCTAGCCGAGTCTCTCCATTTACTTGTTACGTTTTCTTCAGCTCGTGTGGTTATCTGCTGCCGCTTCTTTCTCCGTTTTCTTTTTCGATGTCTCGTTTTCTTGACACTTTTGTTGCTATTGTTGTTGTTGTTGTTGTTTTCTTATGTCCCTTTCTTCTTGTCACGTTTTTCTTGTTGCTCCTCTCTCTCTCTCTCTCTCTCTCTCTCTCTCTCTCTCTCTCTCTCTCTCGTCTAGTTCTCAATTCTTTCTTGTCTCTTTTTGTTCTTTCTTCCTCTCTTTTTCTTTTCTTTTCTATTTTCTTTCTTTTCTCCTTTTTCCTCCTCTTTTTTTTTTACTCCTCTTTCTTCTAGTCTTATTCTTGACTTTTTTTCCTGTTTCTTTTTTTTTATTCCGTTTCCTTTTTCCCACTTTTTTCTTTGTGTTCTTGTTATCTCCGTTTTTTTTTTTCGACATGTGATTCCCGTCTCTCACCTCTAGTTTTTTCCCTTTTATTTATTTATTTTTTTATTTTTTATTACTAGCTTACCTTTTGTTTTTTTCCCGAGATCTCGTTTTCCAATGTCACTTTTTTCCTCTTTTTCCCATTACCAAGTCGGTTTCTTCTAGTCTTTTTTGCCTCTCTCTCTCTCTCTCTCTCTCTCTCTCTCTCTCTCTCTCTCTCTCTCTCTCTCTCTCTCTCTCGTTATCAGGTACGATTTCTTTCTCCATATGTGGTTTTCTTTTCCTATCACACGATTTCACCTGATCGTTAAATTTTCCAGTCTTTTCTTCTTATCACTCTTCATTATTTGCTGTTGCTTTTCCTAAGATCTTACCCTAACGTTTTTTTTTTTTTTCTTTTCATCTCTGAACTTTTTTTCATCATTATGTAATTTTGCCTGTCGTACATTTTCTTGTTTTTTCTGTCATTACAAAACTTGTATGTACTTTTTTCTTTTTTTTTTCCTTTAACGAGTAACTTTTCTTTCAATTTTGTTTCGTGTTTTTCTGTTATTTTTTTCTTTTCTTTCTTTCCTCTCGTAGGTAATTTATTTTTTCGATCTTTTCCCTTTTCGCGTCTTTTTTTCCTGTAATTTCGTTTCCTTATTTTTTTCCCTCGTCGCTTATCTATCTCGTGTTTTGATGTAGTCCTAATTTACTTTTTTTATTTTCCCTTTCAGAGCCTTTTTTCACCCTTTTGACTTTCCTTTTGCTGGAATTTCGCTTCTTTTCTTTCTTTCCTTGTTTTTTTCCTTCTTTCATGCTTTCTTTAACAGGATTTGGTTTCTTTTGTTGCTTTTTTTTTCTTATCATCTTTTCCCAGTAATAAAATAATCTCGTTCTTTTTTTCTCATTCTGCCTTTACAGTGACTTATTTTTATCAGTATTTCGTTTTTTTTTCCTTCTTTTCTTTCCTTATCATGGTTATTATTTTTTTTCGAAACCTCACCTTTTTTTTTCTTCGGAGATTTCTTTTCTGGAATTGCGTTTTTTTTTTTTTTTATCTGTGTCTAGTAAGTTTTCTTCCTTGATGTCTGGTCTTCTACCTCTCCCTTTTTTTTTTTTTTTTCCTTAGAAGCATTTTTTTTTTCGTCGGATTCCATTTTCACTTTCCATCTCCTGGTTATCAACTTTTTTTTTCCTCTCTCTCTTTTGGGAATAGAAATGTCTTGCTTATTTTTTATTTTTTTTTTTTGAGTCGCTTTTTACTCCGGCATGTTTCCATTTTTTAGTCTTTTTCACTGGAATTCTATTTTCTTCTTTTTTTACTTTCAAGTCTAGGTTTTTTTTTAGCCGACTTTCTTTTCGTGGAGTTAAATTGTATCATTCTTTCTTTCTCCCTTTATATCCGTTTACCTACGTTTTCCTCTTTTTGAGATTTTTTTTTTTTTACTTTTCTACTGCACTTTCCTTCTCCAATCTAATTTTCCCTTTGTAGTCTTTTTATTCTGTTATTCACTTGTGTTTAGTTTTCAGTTTTATACATGACTTTTTCTTCACCGAATCACCACAATTTCCTCCACAGTATCTAGTCATTTTCTGCTGAGATTCTCTTCACATTTACACTTTCCACTGAGTATTATTTGAAATTTTAGCCATTACAATATTCAACGTTCTGTTTTTCAGCATTAAGAGCAGCATCCTTCACTTTATACACCAAGAACAACAGTATTTCAGTTTATGATTCAAGGCACGTTAACATTTTCTATATTTCAAAGAACATCCATCTGTAACATCCTCTGAACATTCAATAACACACTTATCCTTCAAAAATATCACTTAAGTTTGCACACTGGTACTTTCCATACATTGTTAAGTCTATGGAGGCATTCACCAACACTTTACCATAAGAACACCGAAAATATACATAGCACGTATCCATTTTATATATAATGTCTGAGTTTTAAAGGCACATTTTCATTTTCCATACTTTAAGTTAAAATCCACAGCAGCAGCCTTTAACATTTCACTATTACAAATATAGTTTACATCCCGGAAATACACAAATACTGCATAAAAATAAATCAAAACACAAAAACCACCAACAAAGAACACAAAGAACAACACATCCACTCTCCAACAACAACCAGCAGCAAAATCACACGAGTAACAAAGTATAACAGTCTACCCATAGCGTGTTTATCAAAGTACGGTACGGTACATATAACCATAGCGTGTTTCACCCCCCCCCTCCCCCATTCCCCCAAGCAAGGCAAGCCCAGCACTCCCCGCCCCGTGACAGCATTAACATCATAAGCAGCACTCGCCCAGCCCCGTCCGCCCCGAGGCTCACGTCAAAATTAACTCCCTGCCAACACTATTTTTTATCTCCCACACCCTAGACTCTTCAATTTGCCATCGATCATATTACACACGCCGCGCCGCTGCTCCCTTTCACGCAAATACCTCACGGGGGAAAAATTATCATCAAAACATAGCGCACTTTTCACGAGGCGGAGTCTATTAAGTGCGTGTGTATGTGGTGGTGGTGGTGGTGGTGGTGGTGGTGGTGGTTTAGTAACATGTCCACTCTAGACGTAGATAATGGCAAATTTTAAGTGTGATACAATTTTTACACATTATTTCATAGTAGTAGTAGTAGTAGTAGTAGTAGTAGTAGTAGTAGTAGTAGTAGTAGTAGTTGAAAAGAAGAAAAAAAGAAGAACAAGAATAAGATCAAGAACAGGATCAAAAAAGGATGAGGACGAAGAAAAGACAGGAGCCGAACAACAACAATAGCTGGAGAAAAATAACGAGGACAACAAGAAAGTAAATAAAAGTATGCATTACTACACACACACGCACCTCCCAGCTGTGTAATGAAGTGTGGTGTTGTGTTGTGCAGTGTACGCTTTGCATGTCCCTGCGTAGTTTGTTGGCCAAATTTATATCGTGCGTGTATGACTAATACGTTTGAGTTTGATGCGTATGTGTGTATTTATGAGGTAATGTATAGGTGTGTGTGTGTGTGTGTGTGTGTGTGTGTGTGTGTGTGTGTGTGTGTGTGTGTGTGTGTGTGTGGTACGGTGTGGTGTCAATCTATCAATGTATTTATCTATCTACCTGTGCGCGCATGTGTGTGTGTGTGTGTGTGTGTGTGTGTGTGTGTGTGTGTGTGTGTGTGTGTGTGTGTGTGTGTGTTATTACTAGCCTTTGCGTAACTTAATTAATTTCAGATTCACTCAGCACAAATCCGGACTTCTCTTCTCTCCTTCTCTTTTCCTCTTTCTTTCTTTCTTTCTCACTCTCACTCTCACTTTCTTCCCCACTTCGTTAACTTCATTTCCACTTCTTTCCCTTCAACTCGAACACATAACTTTCCTTCCTTCAACATTGCACTTTTTACCCACCACACCACACCTCCTCTTTCCTTCCCTCCACCCGCAAACCCAGCACCGTTTTTTTTCAGATTTCCTTTCACACCCGCAAAGTTTATCCCAGGTAGGAAGAGAGGAAAAAGTAGCGGCAGCATTCTTCACAAAGTTTGCACCTCGTAACGTCGCGGTCATTTCCCTGGCACGGTCGCTAATGGTAAGGAACAACCTCCTGTTAAGCCCCAACACAAGGGAACTGGCGATCATACGTTGTGTTTTCCCAGCATGAGGTGCCTTTTGTATCCCTAGCGAGAGAGTGAGTGAGGGAGGCAATGCACGCTACACTGGAAGTACTATAGTCTGCTAACACACACACAAGAAGGTAAGAATTGAGAGATAGTGAGATAGGTTAATGATTATGACGGATATTAATTCTAGAAGTTATGCCTTTACTTGTATGTAGGAAAGCGGTTGCCATATTTTTCTCTCGAGGGAAATTGCTTAGAGAAATGCTTATAACCGTTTAGGAACATTTTTTTTTTCTAAGAGTTAAATATACATAACGGCACTGGTATTATATCATCATAACCTACGAAACACACACACACACACACACACACACACACACACACACACACACACACACAAAGCAGGTAAGAACAAACGTGACAGCACAGTAACGATTAAGAAAGAAATCACCTTAAGAAATAAACGCCTGTACTCGTATATTGGAAAGCTGTTTGATATCTTTTTTTTTTTCTATTTCTTGCTACCTTTCCTTCCTTTTCCTTCTGCAAGTCTCTACCACAATTCAGAGCAGTCTGCCAGCACCCTCACGGAACTAACTTGAGACCGTGTATTGACTGAACTAAATTACCTCTTCAAATTATATCATCTTTCTATTGGTTAGTTATAGACACTACAACTAACTTTGAATAGAAAGAATCATATCTTTTCTCTAAAAATATTTTGCTACATTATTGCCCCGTGTAGTGATTGAGCTAAGTTACCTCTAAAAGTTATACCACGTTTCTATAGCTTAGTTTTTGGGACTCCGTTACTTAAATGTAAGCAACCCTTAACATCTTCGTCTGTAAAAACAACATGCTACATTTGCTATATTTAATTTATTACACCGCGTATTTATTAAACTAAATAACCATGAAATCATAGCATCTTCCTTTGAATTAACTGTAGGTAAACTCTGGAGCTCCCTTCCTGCTTCAGTATTTTCTCCTTCCTATGACTTGAGATCTTTCAAGAGGGAGGCTTCAAGACACTTATCCTGTAATTTTTGACTACCGCTTTTGATTCTGTTCGGAGATCGGCACTTCAGTAGGCCTTTTTCTTTATTACAGTTTTGTTGCCCTTGGCCGGTGTCCCTCCTACATAAAAAAAAAATTAACTCAAAATAAAACAAAGTTCGCATCTCAGTTTGTAAAAAAAAAGTTTAGCTATATTTGTTACATTTCATTCATTACACAGCGTAGTGGTTAAACTAAATAACTCCATGAGATTATAGCATCTTCCTCAGGGTTAACCATAGGCACTGCAAGCAACTCAAAATAAAACAAACCTCACATTTTCGCTTGTAAAATCTACCTTGCTACATTCGCTGTACTTCATTCATTGCAGTCTGCCAGCACACAAAGAGCTTATAACAAGGGAGAGCGCTTAATGGCTCGCGTTCTTAAACGCTTTGTTCTCTCATCAGAACTATTATCAAAGGCCACACAGATAATTGGTCGGGTTTTCATGCGTGTTTTCCCATTGAAGATGCATGGTCATTAATACTCTATCCCTAAAATCATTAATAACCTTTGAAAACTACAGTAACTTCGACTTGAGCCTGTTAATTGCAAGAATAAGACGAAAGGTTTAAGAATAAAGTTCATTGGTTGAGAAAAAAAAATCACCCTTGTAACCTTTGTAATATGTTTAGATGTGTTAAAAGTTATTTTGCTTTGCTTGTTTTCTCACCAGAACCTTTATCAAAGACCAGACTCAGGTCGGGTTTTCATGCGTGTCTTCTCATTGATGATGCGCTGTCCTTGATAAATACCCCTGAAAACCTCACTCATTTCCACTACTGTCTATTAAAAATAGAGATACGATGTAGGGTTACACACACACACACACACACACACACACACACATGAAGCAAGACTTAGTAACCACTCACTTAAATATTGTCAAAAAATGTTGGCCCTTTTTCAGTCTTGCCAAAAAGAGTTGGGATTTTTTTTTCTCAAAAAAACGTAACATTTTCCAGTCTGCTTAAAAATACAGAGCATTTTCAGTGCATCTAAAAAACTGTTAGCCTTTTTAGCTTCCAGGTTTCAAGGTTACTTCAATATCTTCTGCTTCAACAATTTCCTGGAGGTAAGAACAAGCGAGACTAAGGATTGCAACAAGAAACAGTTCCAGAAATCATAGGTACTCGCGTGTTCCAGAAACTCAACATTTTCTTATGTGCTAGTTCTATAATTCCAATACAGTCTAACACACGCACAATGGTGGAGGCATGAACAGGCGAGACCGTGGTGATTGTGTAACCAACTCAGGACACTGTATCTCTGTAAAAACGCTTAACACTTGCTTTCCTTTGAGCTATTTCAAAAGTCTAACACACAAACACACCACACACACACACACACACACACACACACACACACACACACAAACGTGCAACTAAGGCAAACTGAAATAACGCATGTAAACGTAAAATAATTAATGTCTACATGAAGCCCGCATCGTGGTAACTCAGTAACTCCTGGTAGACTGAGAGAGACAACCCAGTGAGTAATAATGAAAGTGACTATTGTGATAGATGTGTCGGTAAATCACTGCTGGTAGACTGACAGACGCGACCCACCAACTAATAACTAAGGTGAGTATTGTGATAACTGAGTAACTAACTGCGGACAGACAGACGCAGCCCAATAATAACTAATATGACGTGACGTGGCCGAAGTGCTGCATCACAATAAAAGATTAACAAAGTATACCACGTCTTCCCTACAGTGGCGGCACCATTACGAAACTACACCTGTCTGTCTCACTTGGGAGGTCGACTACGATAAATCAATATGTAACTATGCATAGATATTGACCTTTACATTACCGTGCCTACCATTTCCATCACAAATCCCTCTTAATGATACCTTACAATCATCATTTTAGTTCATTTTTCCTTTTGTTTTTAATCTACTTTCATTTTTCAGTTGCAAATCGCTAGCTCTGGAGGGAAGGTAGAGGAGGAGGAGGAGGAGGAGGAGGAGGAGGAGGAGGAGGAGGAGGAGGAGGAAGAGATAAACTGGTGATTTACAACAGAAACGTCAAACAGATTAATTGAAAGCGCATCGGCTGGCTGTTAGCTTTTGAAAATATAAAAGAAAAATAGTTTTGTTTGCCGAGGTGCTTCCAACAAACATCAAAATTTGAAGAAAAAAATGAAAAATGAGTAAAAAAAAAAAACGCCAATATCTTTGCAATTGTTATCTACTCAGTAAATTAGGTGTGACAATTACAGTTACAAATATAATCCCACAGGAGAGGCAGTGCGTGTCAGCCTCGCCCGCCAGTAGCAGCCCGGGCCGAGAGCCGCCCTGCGTTCACCTGTGCTGTACTCACCTGCCTTGGTGGCGGCGGCGAGGGCTGCGTGAGCGATGAGCAGCAGTATGTGCAGCGCGGCCCCCATCACCACAGGGGCCTGCCAGCACCTGGAGGCAGCACTACGCGATCACAAGACACTCACAGGTGGTTGTCGCCAAACTAATGTTCGCTTGTACTAAAACTCCCATTCATGTATCAACTCTGCAACATTCCCCGCCACACTAATCTCGGTAAAAACATGGAGTACTATTTCAGTAGTAATCAACTGCACTGCATTAACTTTTTTCAAAAACTATAAGGGCGAAGCTACATAGTTACAAGTCTACAAGTCGGTCCTCTGAACTTCCTCGGGCGGGGGAAGTGGCGAGCCGCGCACACAATCACCCATCACTCGCTCAGTGCCACTAAGCGTCAACTCTCTCCGTGACCTGTTAGCGCCGCGCAGCGTACCAACGTGTCGCGCTGGATCACAGCCATCAAGAGGCTACTAACTGATATATAATACCACTAATATAATCTTTTAAGACGCGGTAAGAAACGATTTGAGTATTATAGAACGAGGAGCGCCAAGGGAAGCCCGTATAGGGAAGAATCAGCCCGGCAGAACTCACACTGCGTCATACGCCTGGCTGTGCCGCCGAGCCCAGAAGAATCATGCGTGGTGCCGATTTTCGGTTCAGGATTGCCATGCCTTATAAACCTTCGGGATTCAGTATTGTTTTGTTACACCGGAAAAATGTTACTGATCAACAAGAGCAAGGAGACGACCAAGAACCCTGACAAGAAAAAGTATCGTGAACCATTATCAACTGCAGACGCGATTCTTGGCTCAAACACTGACCGAAAGGAACTTCACCTCGCTATCCTCCTCCTGTTAGTCAATTTTCACCCTCTTCTTGACGAGAGCTTAATGTAAGCCCTTTGCCTCAAGCTACATTACCACCTGTTTACTGGCGATGTCTGGCGAGGCAGGGAGAGAAGGTTAAGACAGCAGAGAATGACTGAAAGAACAGAAGGACGAGGAGTGGAGTTACAGTGAGGTGAAGCTTCAAACTGCCCTTTCGATAGCGCGTTCTAAATAATGCCTCACCCTGCCAGTCTCTGCATCGACCTTGAACGCCCTGACAGGAGACGCTCATGCCACTCACACTTGGATGTCATCGCTATCACTAAACTCCACCCTAATTAAACACGTGTCCCTCTTATACTATTAGCATTATGAATTAGTAAAGGAGTAGCAAACATCACTACCAATCTCTTTCATAACCCTACCCTACGTATCATTGTATCACTACCCATCCCTTCCTGAACTCCACCATACGCACATTTCCCCTCTCCTTTACTACCAACATTATGAATTAGGGAAGGGACCGCTGAGGAAAAGATGCCGCCGCTAGGCAGTCCCGGGGCAGCGCAGGGCAGGAATGGTTCACCCTGCCCTTCCCGCAGCGAGGCGAGGCGAGGCGAGGCTGAGAGGTGCAGTGAGTCAACAATGAACTTCATCAGCTTTAATGACTTCCCGGGACGACACGAAGAGGCACTAGATTTTATGATTCATGGCGTAATTCTTCTGGTGTGTGTGTGTGTGTGTGTGTGTGTGTGTGTGTGTGTGTGTGTGTGTGTGTGTGTGTGTGTGTGTGGTGTGAAACTACTTTTTTCCTTTTTTTTTCCCCTGCTCGTGTACTTTTCTTTTGAATTTGTTTGCATGTGTCACTTCGTTTATACATTTACGAAATATAACAATGCACGCTTTATGAAACATTTAAACAATCTACACTTTCTCTCGGGGGGAAAAAAAAAAGCTTTCACATTCATGGCAACGAAATGGTAAAATTCTGACATTTTCAAAATTTCATTAATTTTACGTTTTTGTGCAGCATGTATATATATATATATATATATATATATATATATATATATATATATATATATATATATATATATATATATATATATATATATATTTTTTTTTTTTTAATGCCAACAGATTTGACGTAAATATTTACTTAACTCATCAAAATACATGAAGTAGATGCCTTTGTTTCGTGTTGTGCTGCTGGGAGCTGGATGAGCTAGGCGGTGGTGGTAGTGGTGGCGGTGGCGATGGTGGAAGGCTGGTATTAGTGGTGGCAGTTGTGGTGGTGATGGAGGAGGCGAAAGGCTGGCCGTGGTGGTGAAGTAAGAGGGATTGATGAGCTGGGTGGTGATGGCGAAGGGTTGGTGGTGGTGGTGGAAGCGGAGGTGGAGGTGGAGGTGGAGGTGGAGCGGTTGTTGAGCGACGGCAGCTCTCCACTGGTGGTGCTTTATCCTTCTTTAAATTTGGCTGAGTGGCGGAGGCTCAGCGCCGCTCACTCGTGTCTGACTTTTGATCTTCCAGCGGGTGACGGGGCTCGGGGCTGCGAGAGGCCGTCCTTCAGCAGCGAGCGGGGGATTGCGGGGCTCTGGCGACTGACGACGAGCGAAGACTTCATTAGATTGCGTGCGTGTCGCCAAACAGGGATTGTGTGTGGGGAGGGAGGTGATGGCAGGAAGGCACGCCGGTTTTCACCACGACAGCTCAAGAACCACCAGGAAGATAATTCTATTGGATATATTTACTCTGTTTTACATCATATGGTTTGGCTTAAGTGTTTGTTCTGCACCGTCACTCAGATCAGGGTCCATATTTTGAAACACGCGGGCGCTGGACCTCCAGTACATTCACACTGCTTTACTTGAAGCTATACGGGCTTCTGAGGATGTTTTTTTTTTCTTTTTATGGTTCTAATGACAGATTAACATAATTTCTACATTCTTGGGAGCCCGACTAATCTCTGTGGCATTTGAAAGTACTCGTTTCTGAACACGGGACATACGAAATAACATTTCGGGGTGTAGCCTTTGCAACAGTTTTCTTTTATTCCTTTAAGTCTATTTTCTTGTGTGTGTGTGTGTGTGTGTGTGTGTGTGTGTGTGCGTGTTGGGTGTAGCCTTTGCAACAGTTTTCTTTTATTCCTTTAAGTCTATTTTCTTGTTTGTGTGTGTGTGTGTGTGTGTGTGTGTGTGCGTGTTGGGTGTAGCCTTTGCAACAGTTTTCTTTTATTCCTTTAAGTCTATGTTCTTGTGTGTGTGTGTGTGTGTGTGTGTTTGTGAGGGAGGGGAATCTCGTTCAATGTCTCGGAATGAAGTACTGAAACAGTGCTCGGAAACAGGTTACGTAGACAAACACTGAACCAGCGAACCACTTCCGCTCTTCCAGAGTAGAGTGAATACTTGTGCAGCCATTTGTCTTGGGCACATATTTTTAATCGCTTTTCTTCTCCCATAAGGAATATTCTCAAAGACTATATATATAACTTGTCAGATTCATGGGTCTCCTTTATCCAATACTGACGCAGAATCCTTGTTCAACTACCACTAGACTCATGAAAACACCCTTGAGCACACATAACAATGGTGTCTGCTACAGCTTGTCAACACAAGACGCCGCAATGTTTGGATATGCTGTTTTCTTTTTCTCTGTGTTTTTCTGACCTATGACGATTCTACAGACACACTGCACTGCGCTGAAATTTTGACTGTAACCCCCATAAGCTTTGTTCCGTAACCTCATTTTCACCTATAAAGTATGTAAATGTTTTCCTTTCCTTCAGTATCACGTATGCAGCCAGCACACACACACACACACACACACACACAGCAGTGCAGTCGTTCGTCGCCGTTGTGTCTGTACGGGAGCCAAACACCTCTTGCTCTCTAGTCACCTCGCACTGACTGATATAACTTGTAGTGCGATAGTTCCCTGTAGACACCCTGCCCCATATTTTGAAACACTTTACTCCCTCATCAGGACTGTTTTCAGTGTCTGTATAGAAACGAAACATTTCTCTAGTACTATGGTCACCTCCGACTGACTGATATAACTTGTAGTGCAATAGTTTCGAGTAGACGCCCCGCCTCAGCTGGGTCACTGATAAGTTCGCAGCACCCCCTGATTTTGTGCCCAACGCCTTACTGGGAGTAATTATCGTTTTGGCAGGTGTCTACTGCCTCATCCTATTTAGTGAGCTCACTGACAGGCTGCTCACCCTCTTACGGTCAGCAAATCGGAATATACATAAAATTCCTAAGATTAGTAACCAATATAGAAAAACTAATGGTTCAAGCTTGACAAAGTTAGATTCAACAAGGAGATATGAAGAAACTGGTTCTCAGATACTGACAGATGATTGGAATGGAATCAGTACTCAGACTGTTGGCGCCGAGTCAAAATGAAGCTTTAAAAGATTATATACAACACGATCACTGACAGCCAGAAGTTTAGGAAAGTTTTTGGAAAAGGATCATAGATGGATATAGATAAATAAGTTATTATAAAGAGACTGCTACGTGTAAGCTCTGTGTGGTTACAAACACCTGCTTACTCTTATATTCTGATGTTCTTATCAAGTAAAGCAGCTTTCAGAGTACACTGTGGACGGATAGGCGCCGAGTACCCGACCAGGGATGATCACAGAGGGAGATGACGCTCAATACACACACGTCACAAGATTGTCACTCCGGCACGGAAAAGGAAAGACAAAGTAGAGGTGCTGTCAGGATGAAGAACAGTAAAAGGGCATTATGGCAGGCAGTCTGTACTACACACTCTAATAACGCAATGGTATGTGATGATTGAGTCCAGGGTTTTGCTTCAGTTTGGAACAACACACGTCACGTCGTCAGAATATTGTCCACAGCAAAATAATGCTGCCAAATAATGCTGGCTGACTGATGGGACCAAAACAGTATGGCAAACTTACTATAACCTTGCCTTCTCCCTCGCCCGGGCAGATTCAGAGGAAATTAAGATGTACTCGTACAGTGAGCAAAAATTAAAACAGACGCACGTATATACGCCGCTCTGAAGCTTAACTGATGAAGGTACGAAAGTTTAGCAAGTACGGACTAGAAAGTTTAAAGTTTAAGTGATAGATGATGATAAGCTAAATGATGGAGATTGAGAAGCTTACAGTACTAAGTGACGATTGGAACATTTAACTAGTGGAGGCTGAGACTAAAATGAATACTTAACTAGTACTAATAATACAAGATAGCCAGAGATATTTACTTCTTCCTATATTTGGAGGTAACTCATTAACAGCAATTAAAGCAGAGCGTATTCTGCATGAAGTCAGGTAATAGCTGAAAAGAACACAGTATGTTTCTATGATGAAGTTTCTGCAAATTTACACAGTGATTGATCAGTGGCTGAGTGAAAAATCTAATTGCAAAAAACTCAGTAACTAAAAGCTATGAAGGGATTCGAACTCACACCAAGGGAGTTCGTAGACCAAAAGGAACAGAGCAACAGGACACAAAGCTTGACATTGATCCTTAACATGACACACTGATGGACTAACACCCAGACAGGCTGACAGACAGACAGGCAGGCAGATATAAAGGTCACCTTTCAAATTATTGTGAGACGTTGCCTGAATACAGCAGCTTTTAAAGGCAATCAGATCCAGTTGTAACCTTTATTTCCTCACCTTTCTCCTCAGATATGCTAAAGCTGCCAGCCGTGATGCCGAGCAGATCTCCAACAAGCAGTTCTTCATGTTCACTCTGTTTTTTCATCCAGTAATGATCATCATCCTACATTCACCCTGTTGGAGGTAGGTGAAGGGAACACGACCTGAGAAATGTGTACTTTATTCCTGACTAGTCTCGCTGTAGCTTTTTCAGAGGACTGTGCCTGCCCTCTTCACCACCTACATCCAATTTCTCACAATGTCATCACCTTTCTCTGCTGTCCAGTCCAGTAATGTTTCTCTTCTTTCACTGTGTTGTCCTGTCCAGTATTGCTCGTGCGAATGTCAGAAGTCTCCGCCTGTTGGTCAGTTGGCTTTTGTAGTCACTGTTTTCTTTTGTTTTTATATGCATCTGAAGTTGTCTTGCCTTGTTCTTTCTTGTTTTGTCTTCGTGATGTTGCTCTTCTTTCTCTTTCGTTGTTCAGTTCAGTTTGTGGGAATGTCAAAAGTCGCTGTGTGTGGGTCAACTGGGGTTTTGCAGTCTCTATTTTCTTTTGTTATTACTCGTATATGCTCTTTTATTGGTTTATCCTACTCTTCTTCGTTGTTTTGCGTCTGCACTTACTGCCAACAGAAAATTAGATGCTGTTTAGTAAAGTAAATTCTGTATTGCTGTTTAAATTTTCTGTGATTAAATTGATTCTTGCACCTGTTGCTTCCATTATTCCATCATTCTATCTCTTTCTAAGCTCGCGCAATGGTGTTTTCTCCCTAATGTTCCGCTGGTAGTACTTAGCAGGGCATCTTGTTCTACGCTCTTGATATTTATTTGCTTCTACAGATATTCTACGTAGTGTTTATTCCACATTCCGCGTGTTTCTGATGTCATGGTGTCTTGTTCTCTGTGACGTTATGGTGCCTTACGATGGCTGCATTTAACGGATTCTGGAGGAAAATACTGTGGATTCAAATAATTAATGAGAAAAATACCTATTACGACCTGACTAAATCATCTGTGGCCTTTCAAGATCCTTTTGGCTCTACTCTTTAAGGACTAGCACCATCACTGAGCCTTTTTTCTGTCTTGTAGCCCAGAGTCAGAGGGCCAGAATCTCTCCACTATAGGAACAGTGCATTTCAGAATACGGACACATTTCTCAAGAGTCTCTTCACGTTACTGCTTCGATAAAACGCCACACTCTTGCCTTGCTGCAGCTCGTGTGCTCCTCTGAAGCCTCTTTGTTAGCGTTACCCTTACCTGTTGCCTTAAAAATGTGTCGGCAGAGGTGCCTCCCCGCCGCGGCTCTCATGTGAAAAGGTTTGTTTTTTGCAAGCGGGATTTCACGGGTTGGGAAGAGTCAGTTTGGATTTTCCCCGTGCCGGAGTAAAAGGGGGAGACAGTGGTGGCGGAGATCATGAAAAAGTGTGCGGGGGAAAAAAAAAAGACGGCGATATCTTTTATGGAGGGCGAGTGTATCACAGGCAGGGGGCGGCGCGACACCCTAACTCAGGGAGGGAAGGGCGTGAGCTTCCAGTGGGACGGGAGATGAAATGTAAAGTTAAATTAATCTGTTTTTTTTGCTTCAAGACTCGCCATTCAAGTGGAACTAAAGTAAACTTGGGAGTGCTGGAGTTTGTTAAGGCAGTGAAGGCGTCTGGGAGTGTGGGGAGAATTGGCGTGGATGTTTCGTGTGGAATAAACACTTTACCGTTTTTCAATAAAGTAATGTATATAAATGAACCAGCCACCTATTTATTTTTTTAATTCAGTTTATTAATTTACTTTTGTTTGTACATGTGTAAGTTATGGATAACATTGCAAACATATAGCTAAAATAGATAAGGTGTTAGAATGAACGGGGTTCAGAATTTCGACGGAGAAAGAAATGCCAGCCGATGCACAAACATTTTTCAGAGGTGCAGATATATATATATATATATATATATATATATATATATATATATATATATATATATATATATATATATATATATATATATATATATATATATATATATATATATATTTTTTTTTTTTTTTTCTCGTTAAGGCAGATTAATAATGTATACCTGAATATTACTCAAATGTGTGAGGAAGCTTACGTCTAACGTAATATTAAAAAAAAAACACTTGTAGGATGAACATTACACATTATTTTAATTAATATGAAAGGTCAGTTGCAGGCTGAAATGCAAGAAAATAATAAACAGATAGTATTGTTTCAAGTGATTACTGTGAGATGCAATAAAGATGACACACAAGCTCCTCAGTCAGTAGCGTCTCACATACAAATAAAACGCCGGCCGCATCGTGAAGTACGTTGTGCGTACCACTGGAAAAATGAGCAGCAGTACGGGAGTATGACAAATTGTTTCTAGTCTCGCAATTAACCCGGGAGAAAGAAAAGAAAAAAAAAAAAATGTATCGACGCAGTCTGAAAAACAAGTAGCATTAAAGAGTCAGAGCAGCGAGGCGTGACCTGAACTCAGCAAATGAAAAGAAGTTCCGCAACACTTTACACTTTTGCACGCTGGTTCCGCTGCCTTTAGTGCAAAACAAACACAAAAATCAAAGTGCCAATACTGCAACTCTGCCTGCATGCAGCGATAATGCGAGGCCACTCCACTCCCGGTGCACATCCTCGCCATCCGCGGAGACTTGATGCCGCGAGGACGTGAAGAGCTTAACGCCCCGACCCCCGACCCCCGAGTCTCGAGTCTCGAGTCTGCAGCTCTGCGTCTGTGGACCATATTCTGAAACGCTTCTGCCCACAACTCTACTACTTCCAAAAGACTAATTAAAGTGACATGGGTTTTTAAGGATGTTTTCGTGGCTTTAGTAACAGATTAACGAGATTTATACTCTATTTACAGGGGAAACACTTGAAAACGCGGCTAATCCTCACCGTGGCCTTTGATAAGAGTCGTGGTGAGAGCAAAAAGTTTCTGAATACTGCACCAGTACCGGACGGGCAGATCCTTGGGCACTCTCTGGTGGATGCTTCTGTATCTTCAGATTACTTGTGTATTTTGGAAACTACAGAACGATTCGAGTATTGTAAAAGTATGTGAAAGATGTAGGTGATTAGTAAAAGCAGAGAAAGGAGAAAAAGGAAAGAAAAACGTCACAGCTCCGCGTCTGTGCGAGGACCGGAGGGGCAGATCCTAACAAGAGTGAGTGTTCAATGGGGACTGATCTGCAATGGCTGAGAAGGTTAAAAGCAAAGGAAGAAGCAACTGGTCACCTTACTCCTGTGCAATCTTGTCAGTTCCAGCCCAGCCTATTTCACTCCACTCCTGTTATTTCCAGTTCACCTTATTCGTGTTCACTTCAGTCCTTTCTTATCCTCTCCTATACAATCCAGTCTAGTTTAATCCAGTACCGGTCTGCAATGACTAGGAAGGTTAAAAGCGGAGAAGCTGGCCAATCTACTTGTGTCGAGGCTCAGGATTGCGTGTCTCGTGGGAGTGTGGCTTGCTGTAAAACCTGCACGATTTTTCAAGGGAGGAATAAAACAACAGGCAGTAAAAGGTCTGAGCCACTCCATTACTCTTTTTGTTGTCAGTGTTGTCTCTCCAAGCTGTATCTTTTGACTTTTCTCTCTCTCTCTCTCTCTCTCTCTCTCTCTCTCTCTCTCTCTCTCTCTCTCTCTCTCTCTCTCTCTCTCTCTCTCTCTCTCTCTCGTATATTTGTATAACTGGATCATGCAACCAGAGTAATTTTGAAATATTGACCTAACTAAACGCTAACTTAAGATTAAAAACCGTAGCTGTCTTGTTTGAATGAATGTCCATGAGAGAGAGACAGCCAGTCTTTCACCTCCTTAATTAGTGTTCATTATTACTTTTTACAGGATTTTACTCTACACTGAGGACTGCAATGCTAATTAACTAGAGTATATATACGAGTAGTTTTTTTTTATCTTATTTTTTTTGCAGTTCTCTTATTATTTCATCTATCACATCTTCTTTCAATAGGTACATTAAAGTATGTTGTCTTATAGTGTCTTATGATATCGTACGTCTGTCTTCACAATAATCCATCACTTCCTCGTGCGTTGACACACACACACACACACACACACACACACACACACACACACACACACACACACACACACACACACACACACACACACACACACAAAGAGAGAGAACAGTACAGTTATGTCGTACATGTAGCAGAATAGGAGAATATGCCCAGTGTAAAGGGCAAGCATCATTATTGTGACGAGGAGGCTTGTTCTGTGGGGAAAGTTACAAGGAAATTCAAGATATGAAAGTCTTCATATGCTCGGGCTGGGAGAGGAGAGAAACAGGTGTGCCTTGTCATACAGGTTGGAGAGTACATGTGTACCATTATTGAGGAAACTTGTTGTCTGGGAAAGTTACAAGGAAACTCAAGATAACCATAGTCTTCTACAAGATACACATACCCTGTTTCTCGTGGCCAAACACACTCAAGCGTACAGTACATTTGTGTCGGAACACGTGTAAAAGGTGCATGTTAGAGAAATATGTACTAATATTGTGGCAAAGAGACTAGTTCGGTAAAGTTATAAGGAAACTCAAGATAATTATAGTCTACAAGATGCACATATGCCCTACCTGGTTAAGAACGGACTTGAATGGGTGTGCCTTATTATTCATGGAGGAGTGAGTAACAGAGAGCATGTACCAGTATGTGGCAGAAACCTGATCTTTGGGGAAGTTAAAAGGACTCTTAAAATAACCATAGACTTTTGCAAACTATATTTATACCTTGTTACCCTGTCTGCCTTGGAGACGAGAGAAATAGGCGAGTCTTATCACTCCGGGGGGAGAGAGAGAGAGAGAGAGAGAGAGAGAGAGAGAGAGAGAGAGAGAGCGAAGAGAAGAGAGAGAGAGAGAGAGGATGAGAGAGAGAGAGGAGAGAGAGAGAGAGAGAGAGAGAGAGAGAGCACTGGAAGCAAGGAATAAACAAAGGCTTGGTGTGCGGCGTTCCTTCAAGTTTCAGGATTGCAAAACAGGCAAATTCAATTTAGCTCTAAAGGCAACCTGATATTCCGCTCTTGAAAAATGTGAAAAGTCATGGAAAATAAGAAATGCACCGAAGGAGTCTGGTCCAGAATTTGCCGGCGAGAAGAATAAGGGAGAGAATGTGCGACTCTTTATATACTGAGTGACGAACGCAACATTTCTCGGCTAGGAGAAGACGACCTCCACCTCAACACAACCACCAAGACTTTCGACCTTAACAGTGACCAACACGACCCTCACTTTGCTATATATAGACCACCACGACCCTACACCTTAACACAACGACCGACATGACTTTTGACCTTAACTCAACGACCAACACGCCCTTCGATCTTAACACAACGACCAGCACGCCCTTCGATCTTAACACAACGACCAACACGACCCTTGACCTCGACCTCGAAAATTTTGGGAAGGCCTAAATTGCAATACACCAGTCTTCGACGATCGGAGAAAAGAAAATGAATAGCAAAATATTACAATAAACTCACTAGTAACAAGAGGACGCAATAAGCAGACTCTTATTTAATGACTAAAATACTGGGGACATAAATTTCAATGCATAAATTCTGTACATACGAGAAAGCAAATTAAAACCACAATTTTATAATAACCACAAGGAGACAAGAATCAGGCACTTCTCCAATAACGACAATATTGCAGGGACAGAAGCTATTACCCATCCCATACGTGTTGAAATATGTAATGAGCATGATATCAAACACTCAGCGGGTCTCCGTTAACAAGGCTGATAATACTGAACCGGAGACAGGGAGAGGCACTGACTGACTGACTTACCGGATACTAAAAACAATAACAAATAACTGATGCTATACAATAAATAAACATTTGAACTCTCTGAAACACGTAGTAGAATATAAATTACCTTTTACCACAGAAATCACGACAAAATTTAAAACTACAATACTACAAACCAAAAATAACACAAGAACGTAAAATGCAGGAAACAAATTTGACTGTATTTGATAACGAAATCACTGGAGACACAAGATGCAACATACATATTACTGTTAAGACACGAGAGGAAAGACACTGCAAGAGGAACGACTTGCCAGAAGGAAAAGAAAAAAAACCTCGAGGCTGTGTCGTTACCAAAGCGAAACGTAACTGAAATCGACTCCCAGTAAACTGAAAACTGAACTATTTTTCCACTTGACAGCTGCTCGTTGACACCCTCGGCATATGAGCGACGATTCAGCAATGCATTCCTAATATTTGCATGATTTAACGCCACTCCTCTTAGCGTCCAGCACTTTCTCGCCTTTCTGTTGAATCTACAAACACAGCTCTACTTGTTTATTTATTTGCAGGAGGAGTCATGTGGAAACCAGGGGCTGCCAACTGGTGACGCGCTGCTGGTCCCGGCTTCCCCTGGCTCGTGGACCGCCGTGCTTTCATCAACGCTGGGAATCGCTTTGGCAGATATAATGAAACAGAATTTAGATGCCAAAGTAATGACTTGCTGCTTCTGACATCAAGGGAGCGTCTCTCTCTCTCTCTCTCTCTCTCTCTCTCTCTCTCTCTCTCTCTCTCTCTCTCATGGACATTCATTCAAACAAGACAGCTACGGTTTTTAATCTTGAGTTAGCGTTTAGTTAGGTAAATATTTCAAAATTACTCTGGTTGCATGATCCAGTTATACAAATATACGAGAGAGAGAGAGAGAGAGAGAGAGAGAGAGAGAGAGAGAGAGAGAGAGAGAGAGAGAGAGAGAGAGAGAGAGAGAGAGAGAGAAAAGTCAAAAGATACAGCTTGGAGAGACAACACTGACAACAAAAAGAGTAATGGAGTGGCTCAGACCTTTTACTGCCTGTTGTTTTATTCCTCCCTTGAAAAATCGTGCAGGTTTTACAGCAAGCCACACTCCCACGAGACACGCAATCCTGAGCCTCGACACAAGTAGATTGGCCAGCTTCTCCGCTTTTAACCTTCCTAGTCATTGCAGACCGGTACTGGATCAAACTAGACTGGATTGTATAGGAGAGGATAAGAAAGGACTGAAGTGAACACGAATAAGGTGAACTGGAAATAACAGGAGTGGAGTGAAATAAAACTTGTGTGTCATCTTTATTGCATCTCACAGTAATCACTTGAAACAATACTATCTATTTATTATTTTCTTGCATTTCACCCTGCAACTGACCTTTCATATTAATTAAAATAATGTGAAATGTTCATCCTACAAGTGTTTTTTTTTTAATATTACGTTAGACGTAAGCTTCCTCACACATTTGACTAATATTCAGGTATACATTATTAATCTGCCTTAACGAGAGAAGAAAAAAAATTATATATATATATATATATATATATATATATATATATATATATATATATATATATATATATATATATATATATATATATATATATATATATATATATATATATATATATATATATATATATATATATATATATATATATATCTGCACCTCTGAAAAATGTTTGTGCATCGGCTGGCATTTCTTTCTCCGTCGAAATTCTGAACCCCGTTCATTCTAACACCTTATCTATTTTAGCTATATGTTTGCAATGTTATCCATAACTTACACATGTACAAACAAAAGTAAATTAATAAACTGAATTAAAAAAATAAATAGGTGGCTGGTTCATTTATATACATTACTTTATTGAAAAACGGTAAAGTGTTTATTCCACACGAAACATCCACGCCAATTCTCCCCACACTCCCAGACGCCTTCACTGCCTTAACAAACTCCAGCACTCCCAAGTTTACTTTAGTTCCACTTGAATGGCGAGTCTTGAAGCAAAAAACAGATTAATTTAACTTTACATTTCATCTCCCGTCCCACTGGAAGCTCACGCCCTTCCCTCCCTGAGTTAGGGTGTCGCGCCGCCCCCTGCCTGTGATACACTCGCCCTCCATAAAAGATATCGCCGTCTGTGTTTTTTCCCCCGCACACTTTTTCATGATCTCCGCCACCACTGTCTCCCTCTTTTACTCCGGCACGGGGAAAATCCAAACTGACTCTTCCCAACCCGTGAAATCCCGCTTGCAAAAAACAAACCTTTTCACATGAGAGCCGCGGCGGGGAGGCACCTCTGCCGACACATTTTTAAGGCAACAGGTAAGGGTAACGCTAACAAAGAGGCTTCAGAGGAGCACACGAGCTGCAGCAAGGCAAGAGTGTGGCGTTTTATCGAAGCAGTAACGTGAAGAGACTCTTGAGAAATGTGTCCGTATTCTGAAATGCACTGTTCTTATAGTGGAGAGATTCTGGCCCTCTGACTCTGGGCTACAAGACAGAAAAAAGGCTCAGTGATGGTGCTAGTCCTTAAAGAGTAGAGCCAAAAGGATCTTCAAAGGCCACAGATGATTTATTCAGGTCGTAATAGGTATTTTTCTCATTAATTATTTGAATCCACAGTATTTTCCTCCAGAATCCGTTAAATGCAGCCATCGTAAGGCACCATAACGTCACAGAGAACAAGACACCATGACATCAGAAACACGCGGAATGTGGAATAAACACTACGTAGAATATCTGTAGAAGCAAATAAATATCAAGAGTGTAGAACAAGATGCCCTGCTAAGTACTACCAGCGGAACATTAGGGAGAAAACACCATTGCGCGAGCTTAGAAAGAGATAGAATGATGGAATAATGGAAGCAACAGGTGCAAGAATCAATTTAATCACAGAAAATTTAAACAGCAATACAGAATTTACTTTACTAAACAGCATCTAATTTTCTGTTGGCAGTAAGTGCAGACGCAAAACAACGAAGAAGAAGAGTAGGATAAATCAATAAAAGAGCATATACGAGTAATAACAAAAGAAAATAGAGACTGCAAAACCCCAGTTGACCCACACACAGCGACTTTTGACATTCCCACAAACTGAACTGAACAACGAAAGAGAAAGAAGAGCAACATCACGAAGACAAAACAAGAAAGAACAAGGCAAGACAACTTCAGATGCATATAAAAACAAAAGAAAACAGTGACTACAAAAGCCAACTGACCAACAGGCGGAGACTTCTGACATTCGCACGAGCAATACTGGACAGGACAACACAGTGAAAGAAGAGAAACATTACTGGACTGGACGGCAGAGAAAGGTGATGACATTGTGAGAAATTGGATGTAGGTGGTGAAGAGGGCAGGCACAGTCCTCTGAAAAAGCTACTGCGAGACTAGTCAGGAATAAAGTACACATTTCTCAGGTCGTGTTCCCTTCACCTACCTCCAACAGGGTGAATGTAGGATGATGATCATTACTGGATGAAAAAACAGAGTGAACATGAAGAACTGCTTGTTGGAGATCTGCTCGGCATCACGGCTGGCAGCTTTAGCATATCTGAGGAGAAAGGTGAGGAAATAAAGGTTACAACTGGATCTGATTGCCTTTAAAAGCTGCTGTATTCAGGCAACGTCTCACAATAATTTGAAAGGTGACCTTTATATCTGCCTGCCTGTCTGTCTGTCAGCCTGTCTGGGTGTTAGTCCATCAGTGTGTCATGTTAAGGATCAGTGTCAAGCTTTGTGTCCTGTTGCTCTGTTCCTTTTGGTCTACGAACTCCCTTGGTGTGAGTTCGAATCCCTTCATAGCTTTTAGTTACTGAGTTTTTTGCAATTAGATTTTTCACTCAGCCACTGATCAATCACTGTGTAAATTTGCAGAAACTTTATCATAGAAACATACTGTGTTCTTTTCAGCTATTACCTGACTTCATGCAGAATACGCTCTGCTTTAATTGCTGTTAATGAGTTACCTCCAAATATAGGAGGAATTCTCATTTGTATAATTATTCTACTATTAGAGTTGTCATAGTTTCTTATTTCTCAATACTATTTTTTTCTATTAATCTAATTTATTCATTATTGATATATTTTTAAGCTATGTCACATTCCACATCAGTTTCAGCATGCCTTTATTTATATATTCTTTTATCTATTATTACTTTTGAACACTCCATTATTAAATTATGTCCTGTAGCGACTCGACTAACTCAACATTTCCAATTTTTCAATGCTTATTTATATATTTTCGTCCCTTTCCATAATTCGGAGCTTCCTTGAATTTGTGTTGGAATGCTTCCCTGCCCTCAGAAGTCATGATTACCTGAGCCAGAAAGTGTTCCTTCTTCCGCTGCCTTCCTGGAACTGAACCTTTACACACTGATCCCTGGCTTAGCATTATGTGTCTGTCTTTAGCAGCAGCATTACTCGTAAGTCCTGCACTTGTATTCTGTTACACGATTATTTCATCCTATCCAAACAGATCACCATGCATTTACAATAATATTTATGGGACTTATCCAAACTTTGATATTAATAACAGCTCCCCGCCAGTCTAATTAATTTATGGTATTAGCGATTAATTTTTACCGCAGGGACTTGAACTCTTCACTTCAACGACACACAGACTAGGACGCGCCATTCTCTATGTACTGCCGCCTTTCCCAAAATACCAAGAGGTCACTGGGCTGCTGCACTACACTATAGCTGATATGTTTATTTTATGAATTTAAGCCATGTTATATTTCATGTCAGTTTCATTATTTTTTTTTCTTTTGCTATAAAATATTTCCATTAATCCTAAATAACGAGATGGTTGACTAACAATTTCCATTTATTTATCTTATTTCCATTCAGTTTTAATTAGTGTGTGTGTGTGTGTGTGTGTGTGTGTGTGTGTGTGTGTGTGTGTGTGTGTGTGTGTGTGTGTGTGTGTGTGTGTGTGTGTGTGTGTGTGTTAGTTATTAATTTCCCGACATTGACTGCGTCTGTTCTTCCATTAAAGTCTGTTATTGTTGCATTAATGTGCGTATTCTACATCGCTGTGTATTTCCCTTCACTTCGATCAAAGTATTTCTCTGTTATTTTGCACTATTGCATATTTCATACATTAATTAGCGTTACTGTCCACCACATTCTTTTATTATTACTATTATTTTGTACCTTATTCATGTATTACTGAGTATGTATTCTCGTATTACTGGATAACTCATTCTTGTATACCTGCATCTCTCTCCTCTATTACTGCGTACGTAATTTTTGCATCATTTATCATCTCCCTCCTCTTATTACTGTGTACTTCGTTCTTGTATTATTTGGCATCCCTCTTTTCTATTATTCCATACCTCATTCTAATATTACAGTGCTTATGTCTTCTGGTACATTCCTGTATCCCTCATGCTTATATCGTCTGGCATCTCTCTCTCTTCTGTTACTGTTCACTCATTCTTGTGTTATTGAGTATATATTTCATTCTTGCATCATCTGCTATTCCTCTCTTCTATTACTCTGCACCTCGTTCTTGCATAATGCCGCACCTCTCATTTGCATGCAAGAGTTGGCCTGAACAAAGCGAGCACACAACTGTTTCTGCTTGAGGTTACTGATGTTCGCTGATGTATAAATGATGACACGTGGTGAAAATTTGAGTGTGGTGTTTAGCGTTTGTTAAAATATTACAATGTTCCGAGTAGTTTCTTGGGAGTAATTTTTCATCGTTTGTCGGGCAGATAATGCACAGCCGTCAAGGATATCAGGGTTCATCAGCGGGAGAAGTGTGTGTGTGTGTGTGTGTGTGTGTGTGTGTGTGTGTGTGTGTGTGTGTGTGTGTGTGTGTGTGTGTGTGTGTGTGTGTGTGTGTGTGTGTGTGTGTGTGTGTGTGTGTGTGCGTGCGTGCGTGCGTGCGTGCGTGCGTGCGTGCGTGCGTGCGTGCGTGCGTGCGTGCGTGCGTGTGTGTGTGTGTGTGTGTGTGTGTGTGTGTGTGTGTGTGTGTGTGTGTGTGTGTGTGTGTGTGTGTGTAGTGAGGAAGTGAAAGGAGGTCTTGTCTGATGTTAATCTAGCGAGTTATAGAGCAGCAAAATAAATAAACAGATAAATAAATAAATAAATAAATAGATTAATAAATAAATAAATAAATGTAATAAATAAACATCAATAAAGTAAAAAATGAAATCAAAGCAAAAATAAAGAAAAACAAAAGAAATAAATAAGTAAATAAAAAGACCTATTATTATTATTATTATTATTATTATTATTATTATTATTATTATTATTATTACTATTATTATTATTATTATTATTAAGGCAATGGTGAGTTTCCTTCCAGTTTTCTTTATTTTTTGAGCATTCACTTACACTATTTTACGTGTAATATTACTTTTTGTCTTCTTTCATTCCTCTCCTTATATGTCTGTCTGTCTGTCTGTCTGTCTGTCTGTCTGTCTGCATGCATGTATGTATGTATGTATGTATTATTATTATGTATTCCCCTACAGTGATTAAATTATAGTTTTCCACTTAAAATATTACCTTTCTTTGCTTTTTTTTCATAGTTTTTCACATTTTTTTTTCTTATTTTATTGGTGGCGGCCATTGCAGGTTGAACATTCCTCTGCTGCACATTTCACGAGCGGCATTCACCTGCGGCTTGACATTTTCCCCAGAGCTTTGCATCATTTTTTGACAACTGAATCATTTTACTTTTGTCATTCATCTGGTGTTATGTTTTTGTTCATCCATGCTCTCTTTTTTTTTTTTTTTTACCTGAACTGAATGATTTAACCTCTGTCATTCATCTGAAGCTATGCATTCTTTTTTATTCAGCTGTAATATTTATCATGTCATTCATCGAAATTAGGTTATCTGTTTTTTTCTCAGGAGGATTATTCGACCGTTATCATTCATATTTGTGATTTTTTCTATTATTATTTTTCCACGAAGCAATTGATTTGGCATACTCGTGTGTGTGTGTGTGTGTGTGTGTGTGTGTGTGTGTGTGTGTGTGTGTGTTTCGAATACAAATTATTTCCCTTGGTCATTCCTGTCTTATTCCGTTATATATATATATATATATATATATATATATATATATATATATATATATATATATATATATATATATATATATATATATATATATATATATAATCATTTTTGCTCAGCTGAATTATTTAACTTTTGTCATTTTTATTTTTTCTATTCATTCACTTCTTATTTCACCTACATATTTTTTGCTTTCATTTAAGAAAAGAAACAAAACGAGAGAAAGAAAAAATGACTGAGTGTTTTGTGATCGAGACATGATGTGTTAAAATCCAGTGAGAGATTAATTAACACAACAGTCACCAGAAGGATATTTTATTATTTTTTCTTACTTAAATATTAAGTGTTAAAATGCAGTGAAAGATTAATTAATACAACAGTGAACAGAGAAATGCCTTAAATGTGTTTTGTGATCGAGGAATTAGCAACAGCAGCAGCAGACAGACAGAAATAATAGTACGAATATCATTATTATCCTTTATATATATATATATATATATATATATATATATATATATATATATATATATATATATATATATATATATATATATATATATATATATATATATATATATATATATATATATATATTAAAGGACACCAGTGCAATATTATTGAGTGCGCGCCCTGTCAATCTAAGTTCCTCCATTGGTTCCCCGTGACATCCCTGGGAGCGGTAATTTCCTCCCCGTCAGTGAGGCGCCGCGTGCATTTCGCCCCGCCACCAAGATAACCTACATCACACAACACTACGCAGATATTACACACTTTATCTCTCTCTCTCTCTCTCTCTCTCTCTCTCTCTCTCTCTCTCTCTCTCTCTCTCTCTCTCTCTCTCTCTCTGTACCGAAAACAGACAACAAAAGATCAAAACTTTAGGTTCATAAAAGAAATTATGGTGAGCGGACCACGGCTTGTAAGTTTATATCATGTATTATTAGTTATTGATTCAGAAAGACGGCACCAAAAAACAGCGGAAGTGTTATTCATGAGCCAGAATGCTGTTAAATCACTGCTAGAATTATGAAAACCACCGGATGGTGCCACCGTCAGGCGACTCCAGCAGCAGTTCCCCGCCGTGACTGTGACTGTGCACGTGATTGTGCACTGTCACTGTGATACGTACTGTATCCAGCAATTCCCAGTGAAATAGTATATAAAAGCAGTATAATATAATTATTATTATAATAGTAATAATAATAATAATAATAAATAATAATAATAATAATAATAATAATAATAATAATAATAATATTAATGCTACTAACGATAATAATAATAATAATAATAATAATGATAATAATAATAATAATAATAATAAGTAATAATAATAATAATAAATAATCATAATGAGAGAGAGAGAGAGAGAGAGAGAGAGAGAGAGAGAGAGAGAGAGAGAGAGAGAGAGTTTAGCATGTTCGTCTCACCTTTGCTAAGCCGCCACGCATCCACGACATCCTGCCACGCATCACGCTAAGCCGGGACGCGCCGCACCTCTCAGCCCCTATTAACACAACTTCCCTCCCGCAATGTAAACCAGTCCTGCTAACGCCACGACGCTAAGGCAAGACTCAAGCTGCTCCCCGCCTGTCTCTGAACCATATTCCGAGACGCTTCAAAGGCTGTAGTTGAAGTGACACGGGATTGTATGTTAGGTTATGGTTCTGGTGCTACATTAACAATATTTCTACACTATTAACAGGAGAAACACTCTTGAAAGCCAGGTTTCTGAATACAGGCTTTCATTATTATCATCATTATCACTTTTATAATCCTCGTCATTACCTTTGTGCTCCATTGCAACTCCACGACCTAAGTCTTCTGCAGTAATTCTCCACTTATGCCCACCAATCACCTCCTCCCTTAATGAATCAGTCAGGTTAGGTTACGCTGGGAAGAACGAAAGGAAGGAAAAATGAAACAAAGAAAAGAATCACCACCATCGCCACCATCACCACCACCACCACCACCGCTAAGTGTCCCGCAGTAATTCACCACTTATATCCACCAATCATTCATCTCCTCCCTCAGTGGATCGATTAAGTAATAATTCTATTCCAGTTCACACAGACTGAGGATAATTAATGCCAAGCCCTTGTTCTTCTACTTCTTTTTCTCCTGTACCTTCGCTCTCCATGTGGCGAGGTCTAACTTTCCACCAGTTCGTCCTGTCCTCCGCGGCTCATATGCATAATACAGCCTTGTTTTCATTTATATTTAAGTATTTGCATATATATTCATTCTCTCTCTCTCTCTCTCTCTCTCTCTCTCTCTCTCTCTCTCTCTCTCTCTCTCTCTCTCTCTCTCTCTCTCTCTATTTATATTTCTGTTTGACTTACTTATGGAAGTCTCACTGGCCTGGGAGCAGATCTGAAAAGATTAAAAATATACTTAGTAGTGGAAACAAACTTGGGAAACAGTTTTGTTCTTTGGTGGATGGTTGGTAGTAATACTATGGAGGAGGAGGAGGAGAAGAGAAGGCGGAAGAACAGGAGACCCTAAAAGAAAAAAAAAACACCACCACCACCACCGCCAACACCACTACCATCATCACCACCAACACCACAGCCACTACCACCATCACCACCACCACTAATACTTCAAAGAGCCTCATTAACACCTACTAGTTCGCGAGGGTTGATACTAGAGGGAGGGACTGGTGGGTGTCTAGGAGCAGTGTGTGAGCGTCTCTGTTCCTTCCCAGATTGAGCCCCGGGCGTGTCTCAGCGGATCCCCAGTAAGCAATACTAACCGCGTTACTGCCACGGCATCCATTTATATATTGATGAGGTGTTCCCGGCATGTTCTACACTCTGTGGATGCTGCAGCAGAGACGCCCAAGGCCTAGCCCAGACCAAGATGCCTTGTATCGAAACAGTTGCTCAACGATGTGTCTGGAGTGTTGCAAAACAATGTATCTGGAGTGTTGCGAAACAGTTGCTCAACAACTGAGCAACAATAAGCTACGTGAGACAATACATCTGCGTGATACGGTACTATTTTTTGCATTTTATCAGACTTTTTCCCTTCTCTCCTGCTAGTGCAACTTCTCCTGTAAAAAAAACGTAGAAATTTCACCTATGAGTGTAATGTAGATTCCATAAATTTTTCTGTAGTCAATCTCACTATTTCCCTCAAAACCCTTAACAGCACGAGCCAGCAAATCACTGAGTCGAACTGACCAGTGACAACCAGATGATGAGTCGTGTTGCCAGCAACACTGTATCGTGTTTCCCATATCCAGGGGGAAACACAGAAACACATTAGGGCAACAAATTTGGATTGTTGGTCAACTATTGAGCGACCTTTCAGATACATTGTTGTTGGATGTTTATCAACAGTTCCGAAATATTTTTTGATTTGTTGATCGTCTGTTGTGAGCAACAATGTATCTTGGTCAAGGACAAGGTTTTAATAATAAGACAATAAGTAGTTCACTCTCATTTGCTATAACTGTCGTTTAAATACACCACACTCACACACACACACACACACACACTCACACAGGTAGGTGGTCAGCTGAATGGGCAGTTGGATTGGTGGGTGGGTGATCTGGTGTGTAGATGCGTGGGTGGATGGGTATGTGTGTGTGTAGGTGGATGGCTGAGTGGATGGGTGAGTGGAGGGTGTGGGTGAGGTGCGGATGGTGGGTTTAGTGTAGACGAGTGGATGGGTGGGTGGATGGATGGAGAAGTGTTTGGGAGGATGAGTGTGAATGAGTAAGTTGTTGGAGGGTCAGTGGACAGTGGATGGATGGCTGGATGGATTAGTGGCTGCTGGCGTCTTATATCGAATATTTTGAAGAGGCTACAGTGAAAGTTATCGGCGCATTCAAGGATTTTCTTTTTCTTTTATAATTCTATAAATTGTTTCACAAATAGTTGTTTACCCAGGCAGGAAGCAACCATTCCGTAGCATCTCCAGCTCCTTAACCAATCCCGTGACATTCCTACTCCTTAGTGTGCCTCGTAACATTTCCACCCTTTTTTAAGATACCAGTAACATTCGAAACCCTTTAAATACAGCCCAGTACCGTTAACAACCTTTTAGCGTGCCCCGTAGCATTTCCACCCCCTCTTAAGATACCAGTAACATTCCAAACCCTTTAAATACAGCCCAGTACTTTTAATAACCTTTTAGCGTGACCCGTAACATTTCCACCCCCTTTTAAGATACCAGTAACATTCCAAACCCTTTAAATACAGCCCAGTACCTTTAATAACCTTTTAGCGGGACCCGTAACATTTCCACCCCCTTTTAAGATACCAGTAACATTCCAAACCCTTTAAATACAGCCCAGTACCTTTAATAACCTTTTAGCGGGACCCGTAACATTTCCACCCCTTAGCCTGACCCATGATGTTCCTCGCCCCGTAAGGTTCACCACTAAAAGGGCTCAAGGGGTCGCAAGATTAGGTTTCCAGTGCCCGGATTGACGGTGATCTGCCTGGATGTAACGTCATTAACGCACACTAATGGACTGGAAGCTGCGTATTACAACGTCTGCACTCAGAGGCCGACGCTCCATCTCCCCCCGTCTGCCTGTCTGTCTGTATGGGTCTGTGTTTGTCTTTGTTTGTCTTTGTTTGGTTCTATTCCTATCTAAGTTTGTTTCTGTGAGTGTGACTGCTTCTCTCTGTGTCTGTCTTCATGCCCCTGTTTCTGTTTTTGTTTTTGTCACTGTATATCTATGTTTGTTTCCGTCACTGTCTCTTTTTGCCTGCTCGTTAGTTATTTTGTCTCCATTTATATTTGTGTATCTCTGTCTAAATGTTGTGTCAGTCTGTTCGTCTGTACTTGAATACATCACTAGAACAAATTTGTTACAAAAAGAGCGATAGATTTTTGCTCTTTCTTTCCTACATTCCGAGTTCTGTTTCTCTCTTTCTGTGTGTGTGTGTGTGTGTGTGTGTGTGTGTGTGTGTGTGTGTGTGTGTTTACGTATTTACATGTTAACAGGATTGAGTCAAGCTCGTAATGTCCCGCTTTTTAATATCAAATGATCATACTTTTTCCTTTGAATTTATGTATATTGTTTGCACACACACACACACACACACACACACACACACACACACACACACACACTTTGAATGGAGCTAAAACATTTCCTTGCTCGCCCCAATTAGATCTAAAAAGTTCATTGAGTCATCAGCACTTCAACACTTCCTCCTTGTCCAGCAACACGCAGGAGCTTCGGTGTGTCATTACCTTCCTCTGTCCCCTCACTCGTGTCTCAAGTGTTGGCTGACTGACACACTGACGGCAGGTAGAGGCCAGTTGTTAGCGTCAGTCACCCCATAGCACTGTCCGTCTGTCTTACCTCCTAAAGTTGTGTTTTTCCTTTAGTTTCTGCATAGGAAAATTAGGTTAGAACAGGAGAAATTCATGCTGATGCTCGAGTCAATGATAGACGGGTGTTGTTTTCTTTAATTATTCAACTTTACTTCTGTTCTTTGTCAGTGTCACATCCTAAAGTTGGACTGTGTTTTCTTGGGTGTTTGTATAGGTAAAGTTAGATTATAGGGTAGAGGTAGTGGTAACTGATGGCTAAGTTAATGATAGATGGCTGTTGTTTTTCGTCATTTATCTTTCCTGTGTCCCACCTACTAAAGGTTATGTTTTTATTTAATATATATATATAGGGAACAAAATTTACTTGAAGAATAAAGGCAATACACAGTGAAGGATGAATTAATGACAAACTGCAGATCTTTTAGTGAATTATTCAACTTCACTTGCGTGCCAATTTGTCTGTCTTCCCTTCTAAAAGTTGTATTACTTTGTGTTTGTTATCTGTAGGGCAAATATAGCTCAAAGAATAAGAGAAACACACACAGACTGAATCAATACACGACAGATGTTCTCGTTAATTATTCAATGTCACTTCTGTTCTGCACTGTTTGTCTTCACCGCTAAACTTGTACTTTCTTTAGTATCTATATAGGAAGGAATGAGCTCAAAGAATAAAAGAAATAGAGGTGGTTGAATTAATGATAGCAGCTATTTCGTTAATTATTCAACCGTGCTTCTGTTTAAAAATTCCATTATTAATTTTTCTTTAGTATCTGTATAGGAATAATTTGCTCAAAGGATGAAAGAAGTTTACACTGATACCTGAATTAATGATGTATGACACCTGTTTTCGTTAATTTCAGCTGCATTTCTGTTCTACTGGTCCGTCTGCTTTCTCTCCTAAAAGTTATATTATTTTTTATTTAGTATTTGTATAAGGAAAATTATTCAAAGCAAAAATAAAAAAAGACATTAATGACTGAATTAATGATAGACAGCAGATTTTTTCGTCAATTATTCAATCATATCACTATCGTTCTACTGTAACTGTCTCCTCTTCTAAAGTTGTACGATTTGAGTGTTTTGTTTTTTCTATAATGAACCGACTCACTGGTCCATTAGCGTCGCAATATCGAGATCATATGGCAACGCTTTCTGAACCCGCTAAAGATAAATACATAAATAAAATAAAATAAAACAATAGAAAATAAATAAAAATAACACTTTCCTGCAATTCTACGTATACAAAACATGAATAAATACGTTCTGATTTGCTCTCTTGGAATTGCTGACAATATAAAATACTAAAAAAACAAAATACAATTACTGTAAATCAAATGCACTTTATGAAATTGGTTAAAACAGGATGTGACAAACAAACTGTTGCAATAACAATATTATAACAAATGGATGAATGCGTCGTAGAATGTTTTCCTACAATTACTCAAAACGCAAAACACTACAAATCAAAACAGAACACCCTTTAAACCCAATCTTCCGGTACTCTCATTCTTCTGCCTACAAGTCCATCTCTTCATTTCTCTCAGTCCTCCCTCACTCTCCTTCCGCTGTTCAAGTAATCAACCTTCCCACTGCCTCTGTCTGCAATCCCTCGCACCTCTCTGGCAATATTTTTTCCGTTTTATCACTGCTCTCACGGACGATACTCCTGCAAACTTCCTTCCTGCCTTCCTGCCTTCCTGCCTCCCCTCTCACCGCAACCCTTCCACCTTGGCCTTCATTTTCCCTCCCAGCTTATTCAGGTCATGTGTTTTTTTTTTTCTTAAGCAAGAATTCACTTTACCTCTCTCTCTCTCTCTCTCTCTCTCTCTCTCTCTCTCTCTCTCTCTCTCTCTCTCTCTCTCTCTTTCTCAATGGGGATCTTAGACATTGTTTCACCTACTATTTTTGTTTGTCTCTATTTATTTTCTAACATTTTTGCACTACGGAAGTGTATATTATTATTATTATTATTATTATTATTATTATTATTATTATTATTATTATTATTATCATTATTATTTTCTATTGAAAATGTTTAATTCCTTTCAAATTTTTGCTACAATGTTTTCCTCTTATGATTTTTTTTTATTTAATCATCATAATTAATTACACTTTTCTTATTTTATTAATTTATGTGCACTATATTTTTTCTTACTCTTCGTTTTCATTTTTTTTTCCCTCTAATTTTCAAAAGAGGATTAGAAGGTAGAAATAGATGTGTTTGATGCAGTGACTACCAGTGTAGGTCTGATGGCTCCTGCAGCTTCCCTTATGTTCTTATGTTCTTATCTATCTATTTGTTATTATTATTATTATTATTATTATTATTATTATTATTATTATTAGTAGTAGTAGTAGTAGTAGTAGTAGTAGTAGTAGTTGTAGTAGTAGTAGTAGTAGTAATAGTAGTAGCAGTAGCAGTAGTATCATTGTCATTATTTATTTTATTTAAGGGAAGGAACGTACAAGAATTAATACTGTTCATTGGTGGGATAAAATTTTTCTAATCCTCTTTTCAATTCGATGCGCCAAGAAAAAAAAAATATATATATGGTTATTTTTAAAACGAAACCAGACAAGGACAGTTCTTATTCATTTATATTTCTTCCCGTTTCCGAAAAAGAAAGATACTACAGAATTATTTTATTTTTTTGCTTAGTGTGGGTTTTTATTTATTTATTTTTTATTTATTTTTTTTCGAGTCCCTAAAATCAACTATCACCCTCACCATCACAACCACCACCACCACCACCACCACCACCTCCATCACCACCACCACCACCACCACCACCACCACCACCACCACCACCACCTCCATCACCACCACCACCACCACCACCTCCATCACCACCACCAACAACAAAAGCAAAAACGAAAACAATTTAGGGCAAAACCACTTATTTCCCTTATTTCCGCTCCATTAAAAAGAAAATAAAGAAAAAGAAATAGGAAGAGAGGAAGCGGGCAGAAATCAATTGAATTTTGGAGGTGGCCTAAATTTTTCTCTCTCCAAGGCAGGAAAGTTAAAAGAAAAGGAAAAAATACAGAAATGTTGCAGAATTTAGCGAGAAATTCATAAGACCGAGTAACCTTGATACGAGAGAGAGAGAGAGAGAGAGAGAGAGAGAGAGAGAGAGAGAGAGAGAGAGAGAGAGAGAGAGAGAGAGAGAGAGAGATTACACACATCAATGAAACATCACTCTATTAGCCTTGGCGTCAGCACCAGCACCACCACCACCACCAGCAGCACCGGCATAATGTTCGTGGCGGCAGTAATCCTCTCAGTGCGCGGCGCCGCCCCACAGAACACTCCGCCCCCCGTGTTGGGATCACCAAGCCACGCAGGCAACACAACGCTATGCTTTGAAACGCAAAACATACCAAGGCAACCGCCACGCAAAACGCAACACAACGCAATGGAACATAAGGTGACACAAGACAACAAAACGCAAGGGAACGCAACACTGGATAACACAAAACAACGCCACGAAACGCAAAGTCGCGCAACACAAAACAAAACACTATAACACAAATAATACAACACAAAGTCACGTAAAGGAACGCAACACAGCACAAGGCGACACAGGCAACGCAAGGCAACACGAAGAACACAAGATAATACAAGACATCGCAAACCAAAGCATCACAAGGCAACACAAGGAAACGCAATTCATCGCAATGCAACTCAGGGCAAAAAAAGAAAACGTAACTCAACTCAACTCACGAAAAGCAACACAACACGAGACAACAAAAGGCAACGAAACGCCACGCAAAGCAATTCGACGCCGCGCAAGGCACAGCAACGCCGCGCCAAGCCACCCAGCGCCCGAAGCCCCAATAATTAAGGCCACCGGGACATTTCAGCGGTGCCAAGTGTCGGAAGAAAATATTTTGGAAACTTCCATAATTGCTTTTCTCACTGAATTCCATTAATTTCCCGTAGACTTTGGCGGCCGAAATGCAATTTTTTTTCCATTCACTCGGCAGCAAATACGTAAATATAAGAGAAAACGGAGTGAGCGAAATTTTTGACCTGGACTGAGGCGGGGGTTTCTGAAATGATTCCTAATACATCTGGTGTTGCTCTTTGTTTCTGCTGCACCACCGCGCATTATTGTTTCCCAGCACTAATGCATCGTTCACGCATTACACTGAAAGCTGGTGTGTCGGGCGAGGGCGGGCAAGAACTGACAACGCACAGAATACAACTCCATAAATATAACCCTTCATATTAGCAGCGAGATGTTATGTTCTCACTCCACTCTTACCGTGGAATTAATATTATCTCTTGCTAACACATGCAAGTCGGGAAGCGGAGGTGAAAGGAAAAAAAATACATGATATGAAGTGAATTTATTCCCGACTAGTCTTGCTTCTGTGTAAATACTACCCCCATTATTGCCCAACACCCTTCATAAATCACTCAGCCATTGCACTGAAAGCTGACTTGGGGCGAGGAAGTGGAAAGCAAAACAGCACCACGTCTGTCACTAGTGATGGACAAACATGCTCAATTGTCACGGTTTTGGTAAATATTTTCCTCACTATTTCCAAACTTTTGATAAATCACTCATCCCCTGAAAGAGAGAGAGAGAGAGAGAGAGAGAGAGAGAGAGAGAGAGAGAGAGAGAGAGAGAGAGAGAGAGAGAGAGAGAGAGAGAGGCAAACAGCTATCCACCCATCCATTCATCCACTCATTCAACCATCCATCAAGCCATCCATCCATCCATCCATCCATCCATCCATCCAGACAGACAGACAGACAGACAGACAAAGACAGCAGAAGGCAAACGGAAGAAGAAGAAAAGTAATTATGATTATTTACAAAACGTGGCGTCGTTCCTTAAACTTGCCGTACCTTTAATTAGGACTGCTCAGACCAAATTATGGATTCCTGGAGGCTGGCCTTGGCGGCAGGAGGAGGAGGAGGAGGAGGAGGAGGAGGAGGAGGAGGAGGAGGAGGAGGAGGAGGAGGAGGAGATAGAAAGGTGCCAGCAGAAAAGAAATAAAAAAGAAGAAACAAAGGGAATTCCAGAGGAAGAAAATGAGGAGGGAAAAGAAAGAAGAGGAGGAGGAAGAGAGGTGCGCGCAGATGGGAAGAGAGAAGAAACAAAGGGAATTTTGAGGAGCGGGAGGAGGAGGAGGAGGAGGAGGAGGAGGAGGAGGAGGAGGAGGAGGAGGAGGAGGAGGTAATGTGGAATGAAAAATCAGAAAAAAATAAAGAAAAGAAACACAAGTTCTTTTCTTCTTCTTCCTCGTCCTCCTCCTCCTCCTCCTCCTGCTCCAATCCGCATCTAAGATATTAAGCGTCATGGCAACAAAATTTAATTAAGTTTTCCGAAATGCTTTTATGATTTTTTTTCTTTTTAATGCTGCAGATGAGCTGATGGTGGTGGTGGTGATAGTAGTAGTAGTAGTAGTAGTAGTAGTAGTAGTAGTAGTAGTAGTAGTAGTAGCAGTAGCAGTAGTAGTAGTAGTAGTAGTAGTGGAGTGGTGGTGGAATATTCATTAGTATATTCCTCCTCTTCCTCATCTTTCTCCACCTATCCTTCCCTCTCCTACTCCTCCTCCTTCTTCCTCTTCCTCCTTTTTATTTGGTTTCGTTTTTCATTGGATATTCACCTGTATATCCTTTCATCTCTTTCCTCCACCTATCTTTCTCTCTCCTCCACTATCTCTCCCTCTCTTTTCCTTCTACCTATCCATCTCCTCCTCCTCTTCCTCCTTCTTTTCTCGTTCTTCTACTATCGCTCACTTCTTCCTCTTCTTTCTCAACCTATCCCTCCCTCCCATCTCCTCCTCCTCCTCCTCCTCCTCCTCCCACATGTAAATCCAATAAGCCGCGCAGATAAATTTTGCACTCTTTCGTATTTCAATTAATTATTTGTTTCAGGCAGCCTTCCATTGCCACCCTGCGCGAGTCATCACGGGGGAGTAGTGACGGGTTCAAACACGCCAGTAAGTGTATGTACGTCAGGACATTTAACACTTGATTGACTTGGTTCACAGCACTCCATCGCACTGCCAATATATCGGCACTAATATATTCATCTGTAAGTGGTTCAATTATTCAATACAACTCGTAATATTTAAGTTTTTTTTTTTCTTTCATATTATTATTATTATTATTATTATTATCTTTCTTTTATAAGCTGAGTACCTGACTGACTAACTGACTGACTGACTGACTGACTGACTGACTGATGGGTGTGTCTGCGTTGCTGTCGACCAGGTATTATGTCAAACTGGTCCTGACTGACTGACTGACTGACTAGCTGAATTACTGACTGGCAGACTGATTTATCTTTTTTTTTTATATCTTACCAGTCCTTTCCTGTTTCATCTCTCTAATTATTGTTCATTATCTACACTCTCTCTCTCTCTCTCTCTCTCTCTCTCTCTCTCTCTCTCTCTCTCTCTCTCTCTCTCTCTCTCTCTCTCTAAACCATTAACCTACAATGTTTAAAGACAGGAAAAAACGACAAATAACAATAATAACGCTATGAATATCAAGGTAAAGCTGACTGAATACAGATGGGGTTTCATATAGAGACAACACAATTTTCTTCTTCAGTCTAACGGTATGTAGATTTCCTTTTTCTTTATTAATTATTTGATTTTTTTTTTCGTTTTAATCTAAAGGTAACATGATCAATCTTTTTTTTTTTATCTGAAGGTCACAATTTTTACTAATTTTCCTTTCTTTTTTCATCTTAAGATAGCACGCTGACCTTTTCATATCCAGAGGCAACACGTGGACTTCATATACCAAATAAAAAAAATAACTAGCAGTACTAATTAAAAGAGTAACACGTAGACCTTTTTTGTCAGTATCCCATGGAGGTCATGGGGAGGATTTTTGCGTCTTAAAGGTAACGTGTGGAATATTTCATTGTTATACGTTAATTTTTCTACTCTCTTTTTCTTTTTTAGATCTACAGGTAACACGTGGATTATTTTTGTCTGTCTGTCTTTATTTATCTTATCCAGAGTTTTCAAGGACAGGAAGGTTTCATCTCTTACATCTAAAGTTTCCGGGTTCTTTTTTTTATTAATTTATATGCGCATTATTATCATTATATTATACAGGTGAAGGTGGTGTGTGTGACGTGTGTGACGCGTAAGAGTGAAGGTAGCAGGAGCCTTTCATTAAATCTCGTGGCACTTCTTGTAATTTCGAATGTTCTTTTTGGGTATTCTCTTTTTAGGACTGGCATCTAGAGTGGGGCTTTTATTTATTTATTTATTTTTTTTTCGTCGTATTTTTTATGCCCTCGACCAGTACCAGTCCAGCATTAAAAATAGTAATAATCAAAGGAAGAAGAACGCAACAGATAGAATTTTCTCTTATATTAACAGGCGAAATCTTTAAACCTAACGTAAAGAGATAAAATATTTAATCTCAGCGTAATTATTCTAGCCATCAAATAAAATAAAATAAATAAAAAACTAAAATATCAACGTTTCTAAAATACTTGTTGTTTATGTTCTTATCGCTTTCTTTGCTTTTAACCCTTTAACTGCTTTAACTGTGTGTGTGTGTGTGTGTGTGTGTGTGTGTGTGTGTGTTTGCGAGACAGACACACGACAGACAACATTACCCCAAGCTCTCCATTCCTGCACGAGCACCGCTGAGCATGGCATACAGTTTTTCACCACCTAAACACAAGCCTTATAATGACTGGAGCAAAAATGCCGCAAGAACGGGCAGCGCCACCACCCGCCGCGGCACTGATGGCACACTTTTCTGATAAATATTTCCACACACACGCGTAAATATTTGCCACAACATATTTTGCGCTCTATTCTCGATATATCCTGTGCGCCCGCCTCGCTCCAGCCGCCTCGCCTTGCACATCCGCCTGCCTTGAACACCTCGCCTGCTTCCCCAGCCCACTCTCCTTTCCTACCTTCCTTACCTAGCTTACATCGCCTCGCCCCGCCTGCCGCACCCCGCCACACCTGCCGCCCCGCACAAACCCAAGTTCCCGCGCGTGGCTCCAGTAATTATCTGGCCCTCTGCTCAGGGTTACGGAGCCTTCTCACGAGCCCCGGACTGGTGTGGCGGGATACAAACACCACATGATGCTTTGTTTGTTTATCAGATTTACTAAGTGCACAGGACTGAGACTACAGACTTGACCCTTCCACTGGTTATTGCCACAGCGTTCATGCATGTAACACACACACACACACACACACACACACACACACGAGAAAAAACCCCACTGAGTGTACCTCTTACAAAGTTATTGATAGGCTGCACACAACACATCGATACCTAAGGGTGAGCAGCGGCGGCCCGGATGTCACAGTGCGGCTCGCCAGGGTCTTGTCCTCATTACAATTTCAAAGAGAGACGGAGATGAGCTCTGTGTGGAAGCGCCGCCGAGCGTAAAATTTATGTCTCGCGACTTTACGATTTCTGCGGTGGACGGAGAGCGAAATGGAGACGCAAGAAGGAAGGAAGGAAGGAAGTGGAGGAATTAGGAGAGGGAGGAAGGGAGGGGAGGAGGGTGGAAGGAAGGAATTAAATGAGGGAAGGGAAGGAGGGGAGGGAGGAAGAGGAGGAAGGGAAGGGTGGGAGGGATGGAGGGAAGGAAGGGGAGTGAGAGGAGGGAAGGAGGAAGGGAGGGAGGGAGGAAGGGAGGAAAAGGCAAAAATCTCCCACATGATCGGGGACACACACACACACACACACACACACACACACACACACACACACACACACACACACACACACAGAAAAAAAAACCTTCCCCGCAAAAAAAAACGAGAAAAAAAGAACCACTGAAGAAAGTTTGAGGAGTCTTTTTGATCCTGAGCGAACTAGTAATGGCTGGCAATGATGATTATGATGAGGAGGAGACGAGTCGTGGTGGTGGTGGTGGTGGTGGTGGTGGTGGTGGTGGTGGTGGAATAAGAGGAAGAGATGATAAAGCGAAGATGAGAAAGAGGAAGATAAAAGGAAAAGGACGTGGATGAATAATAATAATAATAATAATAATAATAATAATAATAATAATAATAAAACAAGAGGAATAGAAGGAAAATATTACGAAAGTAGCAGGGGATAAGGATGAGATGAGAAGGGAGAGGGTGATGACGATAATGATGATGATAATGACGAAGACAGTAACGATATTGATGATAATGATGATGATGATAATGAAGAAGAGAACCAAGAGGAAAATAAACGAGACTATAAGATGAAGAAATAAGAACACATTAGATTATTTCCCACCTAATAAGCTTAACTTTACTTTGGCTAATGTAACTGTGAAACACCATCTTGTCCTTACGTGGCTGTTTGCAGGGAGGAGGAGGAGGAGGAGGAGGAGGAGGAGGAGGAGGAGGAGGAGGAGGGTAATTGTAATGATGTTTAGTTCTAGATGGTATAATCAAGAAATTAAATATTGTTCTGAAATAAGAAAAAAGAGCAAAAGGAGGAGGAGGAGGAGGAGGAGGAGGAGGAGGAGGAGGAGGAGGAGGAGGAGGAGGAGGAGGAGGAGAGGTACAAGTATAAGATGAATATTAGACGGCCAGACAGACAGACAGACAGACAGACAGAAAGACAGACAGACACACACACAAACAGATAGACAAGCAGACAAACAAACAGACAGACAGAAACATGCACCACTCACTCACCGCCCCTCCCCCCCCCCCACACACACACACACACACACCATATATAACCAAACTAAAAATGAGAGAGAAAGTAGGAGAAAGAAATAAAATAAAATAGAAGAAAAGAACGGTGGAAAAAGCAAAGATGAAGGAGGGTGGAAGAATATATATGTATTTCAGTAACGTGTATGTATGTGTGTACGTTTGTAGGTACGCGTATATTTTGTTTTCAATAATCGAGGTAAAAATTCAGTGTTGTTTTATTGGGTCAAGTTTTATTCCATTTAGCTGCGAAGAATAAATGGTATAAATAAATTGTCCCTCCATTTCCTGTATTTCTTTTGTGAATTCTGATGTACGGTATAGATTTTACTCTTACCGCCCCCCCCCCCCTCTCTCTCTCTCTCTCTCTCTCTCTCTCTCTCTCGCTCTCGCCACTCTATCTCTCTTTTCCCATTGCCTCTTTTATTTCAACGATCCATTCCATTTTTCAGGTTACTTTTCATTCTGACTCAATGTTATCCACGTCTACCTCGAGAGAGAGAGAGAGAGAGAGAGAGAGAGAGAGAGAGAGAGAGAGAGAGAGAGAGAGAGAGAGAGAGAGAGGGGGGTGGCAGTGTGGCGGCAGGTAATGCACCGCGGCACTCTGGCACCAATATTTCTGCGGTACTCAAAGGCAGGAGGCAGGAGGAGGCGCGGCGTGGTTCTCTGGCTCGCTACGCTGTCCAGGCCGCGGCGAGGCTCAGCACGAGGAGCGTCTAATGGAGTCTCCTAAAGGTGCAGGAGTGTGGTTCACAGACATGCCTGCACACACGCTGACACTCACGCTGACACTCACGCTGACTAACACGTGTTTCAGTCTTATATTTCCAGACATGCTGACACGTTTGCTAGCACCGTGACTCAGTTTGGTATTTTTAGGCATGTTAACACTCATGCTAATCAACACCTGTTTCAGAGCAGCAGCAGCAGTACCACCACCACCACCACCACCACCACCACCACCAACAACAGCGACAATAACACGTAGATGATACAGGTCTCTCTCTCTCTCTCTCTCTCTCTCTCTCTCTCTCTCTCTCTCTCTCTCTCTCTCTCTGCCTCCCAGCACGGGCGCGGCGGTGCTGAGGGAAAGGAGCACCTAATGGAGTCTCGTAAAGGTGTGTTCCCTGTGTGAATGGTGCAAGGAAGGCCTCAGACACTCCGCTCTTACTTGTACGGCAGGTTATTCCGCTCCTGATATTTGTCTTGCTGTTATAGGACGTGATGCTGTTTCTGTTGATACTGAGAATACAGGGGGGTAATGTTTATTCTGTTGGTATAAGAGGTGTGTGGTAATACTGCTCCTTCTACTCGTAAAAGGAGGTATTGCTGTTTCTGCTGCTACAGGAGGTTGTGGTCTTTCTCTTGCTAGAAGAGATATGAAGTAAAAGAAAGGGTCTTGTTATATCTAAGGGTTAGGCTCCCCCAAGCCCTCGCACAGTGAGAATCCGCATACTGGGAACCCTTCTTTACATAATAAGGGGTTACGTTCCACGACTCTGTTTTGAGCCTCTCCCAATGTTAATCTCGGCACTTTTCTGCATAGCAATGTTTCTTCTACTGATATTAGGAGGTATGTTGTTTATACTGCTACAGAAGGCAATGTTCTCCCTGCTGCCGCAAAAATTCGATAATCCTGTCCCTGTAGCAGCGTCTTTCAAACCTACACTTTCAGTTTACACCACACAAAAGTACCAGACTTGAAGCGAAATCACAACAGACGGAAGATTAAAGGAAAACAATAAAAAATAAATAAATAGATCTATACGCACTAGAAGCTTTGAAATACTTGATTGCTGCTCTTGTCATCAGTCAAAATTACACTCTAAACTTACAGCAGACGGAGGTATCAAGCTTGAGGAGGCGCCGCAGCAGTGAGGAGGTAAAGAATGCGAGGCGCGCGACACGGTGACGGCCGCTGTCCTCGCCGCCACCGTAATCTAATTTGGCTTGAGAGGAACCTCCAGTAATGTCTCATCCCGCCTCTTCCCGTGCACCAACTTAACGCCTCGCCTCGTCCTCTCCCTCTCTCTCCAGACTCAAGGTTACGTGTAGTCTTGCCTCACCTTTCACTCTCCTTCTCCCTCTCTCTTGCTAGACTCAAGGTTACGTGAAGTATTGTAACGTCTCTCTCTCTCTCTCTCTCTCTCTCTCTCTCTCTCTCTCTCTCTCTCTCTCTCTCTCTCTCTCGCCAGACTCAAGGTTACGTGTTGAGTCTTACCCCGCCTCTCAAAAATGAATAATTAAATAAATAAAATAAAATAAAATAAAATAAAATAAAATAAAATGAATAAATAAATAAACAAATAATAACCCTTTCGTGATATATTAGATTGATTGTATCTTAGGTTAAGTTTGGTTATTTCCACCAAAAATCTTTCCTCTTGTTGATTGGTTGGTTACGTAAGATTAGTTTTACTTGGGTGACGCTAGATTAGGTTTGGAAGGGAGAGGTTTGATTCTGGTTAAGTTAGGGTTAAGTCTATGTACGTTAAGTTTGGTTGGGTTAAGTTTGGTTAGAATGTTAGGCTGGCTCAAGATAAGGAACGTCAGGATACGCTAGGGTTAAGTTACATTAGGTTAAATATTGTTCCCGCTACTCTCATTCATTTCTCCTCTTCATCCTCTCCTCATCCCCATCCTCCCTCCCTCAATGCTTCCCTCTTCCCTAAACTTGGCGCACTTCACTCAATCACAGTCCGCACAAGATCGAGTCGCCGCCTCTCAAAGGGTACAGAGAGAGAGAGAGAGAGAGAGAGAGAGAGAGAGAGAGAGAGAGAGAGAGAGAGAGAAAAGTTACACTATGACCGCCCACGCCTCCCGACTCCCGATCGCTAACACTCCAAGTCTCTCGTATCCTGAGCTGCCAAACTCTCTGTTGTTGTTGTTGTTGTTGTTGTTGTTGTTGTTGTTGTTGTTGTTGTTGTTGTTGTTGTTGTTGTTGTTGTTGTTGTTGTTGTTGTTGTTGTTGTTGTTGTTGTTGTTGTTGTTGTTGTCGTCGTCGTCGTCGTCGTCGTCGTCGTCGTCGTCGTCGTCGTCGTCGTCGTCGTCGTCAAGAGTGCTTCATCTATTAATAATGTAGAAATCTTGTTAATCTGTCATCAGAACTATAAAAACCCGTGTCACTTCAGCACAGATAGTAAGGCGGGTTCTCAAGAATATTTTTTTCAGTTAGTAAGGTAGAAATCTTTTCAAACCCTTGCCACTCCACCACGAGTATTTTCAAAGGATTCAGAGGTTATTAGCCGGATTTTCAAGAGTGTTCCTTCTGTTAACAATAAAGAAATCTTGTTTATTTGTCGCTATAAAAATAAAAACACTCATTCATTCAATAACTAGCTAAATAATCTAGTAAAAACATGGAACACAGCGCACCTCTCTTTTCCTGTACGGATATTAGACATAACATTTCTTCTTACTGCTTACAATTAGAGAGAGAGAAAAAAAGAAAAAGAAATCAAGTAAAGTAAGAAGCACAGTGCCTTACTCCTCATTCCACCCACACGCGTATTAGACAAAATCCAGGTAGTAATCTTTCCACGCCAGAGCGGTGAGGTGAGGGAAGCAGGGATAGAGAGAAGCATGAGTGGCGGCAGTCAACGTAAATTAGCACCTCCACTCCCTCTATGCAGCAAGAGATTGGCGCCGCACAGCAGTAGAGTAGTCAATGTAGCGGCGGTTGGCAGAGGTTGGTGCGAGGGAATCAAATTAACAAGGCTACTAAGAGAAAGAGAGAGGGAGAGGGAGGAGGGAGCAGGCAGCAGCAAGCGCACCACTGTGAGATTAATTAACGTGATTACTCTGATCTTTACTCCTTCCAACATCTTGCCGTGTAATTAGTTTTATTTACATTTTGAGGTGTGGAATGAAGGTGTGGAAATGAGAGACAGAGGGAGGAAGTGTGTGTGTGTGTGTGTGTGTGTGTGTGTGTGTGTGTGTGTGTGTGTGTGTGTGTGTGTGTGTGTGTGTGTGTGTTGCATGTTTCTAATGTTTTAGTTGTGTCTAATGTATTTACTGTAAGAACAATTTGTTGGAGTATGCTAGTTATTGGAATTATGCTGTGCTGTGCTGTGCTGTGCTGTGCTGTGCTGTGCTGTGCTGTGCTGTGGTCAACAAAATACAGGAAGGAAAGAAGAAAGAAGCGCCGCAAGAACACAATGGTTAAGAGAAAACAATTCCTTCAAAATAACCTAACCTAACCTAACTTAACCTAATGAAGGACTCCTATACTTAATAACTACAAGTAGGAGCAGTTTTGTCCAGTAAACCCCGGAAGGAAGCTAGGAAAGACGCGCTGCAGGAACACACAAACACCACGAAACAACAGAGAACATTCGTTGCAAGAGATCAAAGCGCTTCAAAAGATCACAATACAAGACAATTAAACATTCTTATGCCTGATAACAAGAGGGACGAGCAGTTTTCTCCAGTGAATCTCCACAGAAAGAAAAGCAACAATGCAATGGCACACAACAACGATACAAGAATGCACTTCAAAAAATACAGATCATCCTACAAGGCAATTAAAGATTCTTGCGCCCGATAACACGATAAACGGGTAGTTTTGTCTAGTAAATCTCTCCAGGAAGGAAAGATATGCTGCAAGAACACAGAGGCCCCAGAAAACAGCATCGAATCGGAATGCGGGAGCAGCGGGAGCCGTGAGCGTTAGTCTGGCAGGGCGGGATGGACGGGTGGGCTTCGCATTTTTGCTGTCACTCTGAGCCCCGGGCAGAATTCCTACATGGAAATGGGAATTCTTGTGAGTGCGGTCTATTTATCACCAGCAGAGAGAGCGAGTGTTGTGCCCAGCGTCGGGGATCAACACAAAGGGCGCGGAGCAATACATGTAGATTGAGGCAGTAACTGGTGCAAGCTTGGGGTCGCGGGCGGCTGGGGGTCCTAGCGGCTATTGTGTGAACTCCTTGAAAGAACCGAGAAAGTGGATCGTTTGCCGAGTCCTGGTGTCTAGTTAGATATAAAAGGCGTCGTTATGTGCTGTACACTCGCCACACTCTGCAATAACAAGGAGGATGAAAGGAGGAAGTGGTGGTGGTGGTGGTGGTGGTGGAGGAAGCGAAGTGGGGGAAGCAGCAGCAGCCACCAATCAGTGAACTCAATGCGATTCCCATTCACGTATTGATATTCATGTTGTTGCGTCTTGAGTCGTAAGTTGCCGGCGCGTCTATTACACTCTCCTCGTGTCCCATGTGTGCAAGTTACGCCAAGAATTTGAATATTTCCTGTCTACCTGCGTCCTGTAAAGGCTGGTGAGCTCGTGGTGGTGATGGTGGTGGTGGTGGTGGTGGTGAGGCAGTTTGGTGGAGAGAGAGAGAGAGAGAGAGAGAGAGAGAGAGAGAGAGAGAGAGAGAGAGAGAGAGAGAGAGAGAGAGAGAGAGAGAGAGAGAGAGAGAGAGAGAGAGAGAGTTTGTGTGTATAGTTCCAATGGCCAGCTATCAATGTTTTCTATTCATTTTTCAAACTATTACATTTTTAAAGGTATGTACAGTATATGAGACAACTCAAGATTTTGTTTGGCCTGGCATTGAATTCCAGAGAGAGAGAGAGAGAGAGAGAGAGAGAGAGAGAGAGAGAGAGAGAGAGAGAGAATGGATGCGTGGGTGTGTAGTTCCAATGGCTGGCTATCAAGGTTTTGTATTTACCCTTTCTAACTTTTTAACAAGTACTCGTACTTCCCGCCACCAAGATTTACTGGAACTGTACACCTTCAGGAACTGTAGTGTGTGTGTGTGTGTGTGTGTGTGTGTGTGTGTGTGTGTTGTGCTGCTGTTGTTGGTGCTCTCCTAGTAAGAATGACAAAAGTTCCTTAAAAGAATTAGTACAAAATAATACAATAAATCTGGCTTACACTGTTACAAGCGGAACACATCCAAACCTCGAAAATAGAATATCTTAGAAGCGCTACAGGCAAATACAATAAGTAAATAAATACATAAATAGAATGAAATTATAAACAAATACATACATTGCCTGAAAAAAAGTTTTAGTTTACCCTTCATGTGTAACTATCTTAAACATTTCATTTTTTTTCTATTAATATTTTTTTCTATTAATAAAGTTTGAAATGTTTTAAATGCATCATACACAGTGACGTCAGGCCGATCTTTTGGTTGAGAAGCCTCCGTGTTTCACTTTGCTCCCGCTGCCACTGCAAAACAAGTCCACTATTTCCTGCTATCGAGCAATATGTTCGCAGTATGAAGTTGACACTAGAATATTTAGAAAGTAAGTTTATCCTGAAGTGTTGATGGTATAATGTTTATCTTAGGCTTCTAACTTTGTACTGCTGTGCTTATGGTGAACTGTTTATTGCATGATGTGGCGCGGTGTATTGCCAGCGAGGTGTTCGCAGGCTGTGATGGATTACACACACACACACACACACACACACACACACACAGGTGATGCCTCCAGAAGAAGTATTCCCTAACATTAAGATTCTATCACCTTACTCCCCATATATTCCCCAATGCAATAACATTCTCGCTCTCTCTCTCTCGCCTATATTTATATATATATATGCATTTATATCTACATCTATCTATATATAAAGAAAGAAAAAATTAATATATATATATATATATATATATATATATATATATATATATATATATATATATATATATATATATATATATATATATATATATATATATATATCCCACTCTCTCTCCATCTGCCTTCCAATCTCTTTGTCTGACTGGTAACAAAGGAAAGGGATTGAAAACACGCCAGGTTTAGTTTTATTCATTTATTTTATACCTTTACGTGGACTGACTTAGAGAGAGAGAGAGAGAGAGAGAGAGAGAGAGAGAGAGAGAGAGAGAGAGAGAGAGAGAGAGAGAGAGAGAGAGAGAGAGAGAGAGAGAGAGAGAGAGAGAGAGAGAGATTAGATTAAAGAAAAATAAAGAAATACAAATAGTTTTATTGGCACATTCGTACAGTCACTGACCTTATTACACACTATCTTGATTTTTACACTATACCTGCACGTATGATCGTCTTTCTCTATAGTGTGTGTGTGTGTGTGTGTGTGTTCAAGGAATAATCACCCAGAACAAAATCACACCTAAAGTCTCTGCTCTGTCACTGTCTCTTATATTTTGTAGAGGGAGGTTTCAAGACACTTATCCACCAATTTTTGACTACTGCTTTGACCCTTTTATGCGACGCATTTCAGTGGGCATTTTTTTTATTAGATTTTAGTTGCCCTTGGCCAGTATCCTTCCTACATAAAAAAAAAAAAAAAAAAAGTTTAAGAAGTTGCCATTTTCTACCACTATTTTCACGCTAACTCTTCCTCTGATCTTGCTAACTGCATGCCTCCCCTCCTCCCGTAGCCACGCTGCACACGACTTTCTTCCTCTCACTCCTATCTCGTCCACCTCCCTAATGTAAGAGTTAACCAGTAGTCTCAAATTTTCATCCCTTTTACTGATGAACTCTAACTCCCTGCCTACTTACGTATAGTATTTCTTCCTTCCTACGACTGGAACTCAAGAAGGGAGGTCTCAAGACATTTACTCTCAAATTCTGGATAATCCCTTTGGCTCTTTCCTTCAAGATCTGGCCTTTTCTCTTTTTTTTTTTGGTGGTTGGTCGTAGGCTGGAGCCCCTCTTACATAAAACAAAATTAGCGATGGATAAAACACTCAAGATAACCCGACTGTTGCTGTGTGGCCTCTGAAACCAGTCATGATGGCAAGGAAAAGTTGCAAAATACGTGTCTAGGCTGATGGTGAGAGATACACGATCCCTCTCTGCATTTATCTGAGCAGGGAAGGACAGGCAGGGTCGCCGCGTGTCCGCCCGTTTGTCTGTCTGTCTGTTCGTGTGTCTATCTGTCCGTCTCTCAGTGGCATGGACTTTACGCATACTAGAAGTTGGTATGTTAATGAAAAAAGTTTTCTCGTTTATTCAGGTGAACCGGCAGATCACGAGGCAGACAGACATACAGACAGACAGACAGACAGAGAGAGACAGACAGACAGATGGGCGGGGCTGTCCGGTGAGCCTCCCCATTCCTTCCACACACACACACACACACACGAGATAGATATTTGACTGGAAAACGAGAGAGAGAGAGAGAGAGAGAGAGAGAGAGAGAGAGAGAGAGAGAGAGAGAGAGAGAGAGAGAGAGAGAGAGAGAGAGAGAGACAGAGAGAGAGAGAGAAATGTTTCCTAAATGTATGAATTTCTCTCTCTCTAGATATTTGACTGAAAACGAGAGAGAGAGAGAGAGAGAGAGAGAGAGAGAGAGAGAGAGAGAGAGAGAGAGAGAGAGAGAGAGAGAGAGAGAATGTTTCCTAAATGTATGAATCTCTCTCTCTCTCTCTCTCTCTCTCTCTCTCTCTGGTCATGTATTTTTTTTCTTTTAATTTTCCCAAGTATTCCGAATGGTAACACAGGAAGACTCCAGAACAATGGTACCCCTGTCACCCTATCCTCTACACCTCCCCCTCTGCCTCTCATTACCAAGAGATCACCAGCACGTGTTCCTCGCCTTTGGGAAGCTCTCATGACCCTTACAAGAAATCCCCAACCTCGCCATTCCAGATTAGCAAGAGAAGCGCCGTGTGATGCTGCAAACTTTTTTTTTTGCTTTTTTATTTTCGATTTTTACTCTTTTTTTTTTTTTTTACATAAATTTTACTCATTCACTTCACTTTTTACATAATGTTTCCTTTTTTTATTTACTCTATGACTTAATTTATTGTTTCTTACTTCACATGTATTCCTTTATTAATCAAGCTTATCAAACAATTCACTTAAACACCATTCAATTTTAAAAAAATTACTTTCCTTTTCTTACACTTATTCACTGTTTTACTTTATTCCTATGCTATTAGACTTGGTAGTAGTAGTAGTAGTAGTAGTGTTTTACTTTATTCCTATGCTGATTAGACTTGGTAGTAGTAGTAGTAGTAGTAGTGTTTTACTTTATTCCTATGCTAATAGACTGGTAGTAGTAGTCAGTCAGTCAGTCAGTCTGTCAGTCAATTATTTATTCTTTCTCTCATAATATACAGTAAGCTGTACATCACAATGATGATGAGAGTGAACATACATACGTACGTACTGAAGATGTGTGTATGAGTATGTGTGAGTGAGTACTCAACTTACATAATAAATTATTATAGCATATTATGCATATGGTTTTCGGTTATGATCCTGTTTCTTCCACACACACACACACACACACTGATTACATTAAATTTTGACGTCAAAGCCTGCGCAAGTAGTGGGGAGCTGTACCTACCTTGCATATTCTCTTTCTCATGTGACGGCGGTCAAGGAACACCACACACACGTCAGCGGAGGGAAAGGAGGAAAAGAATAAAGAGAAGGAAGAAGCACGAAGATGACATGGCGGCGGTGGTGGTGATGGTTGTAGGGTAACGCACAGCTTGCTTCCCTCCACCACCTCTGCCACACTTCACAGCTCCACCACACCTTCCTCACACACACACAGCAGCCCAGTGCGTGGTAGTGTTCAAGTCACCGTCAAAGTAGCCTAACTCACAGCGTCAAGAGATAGAAGTGTTCAGCGAGGAGCCACAAAACACGCCACAGCAGAGAAATGCGCGCGCAAACTGGAGAGGAGTTTTGTGCTGTTGACTGTTCACATTTGTTGTCTTAGTTTAGCTAATAGAATAATAAGTGCACATTTTATTTATTTACAAGTGGAAGTAAAAGCAACTGCTAAATATCCGGTATCTCAAGCCATACGCTCTTCACATGGAAGAAGCGGCAACACCGCGTGTTCGCGCGCAAACAGGATACGAGTCTTGTGCTGTTGACTGTTCACATTTATTGTCTTAGTTTAGCTAATAGAATAAGAAGTACTTTTTTGTTTATTTACAAGCGGAAATAAAAGAATCTGCTAAATACCCGGTATCTCAAGCCATACGCTCTTGACATGGAAGAAGCGGCAACACCGCGTGTTCCAACAATGTCGTGAGCTGATGTCTGGCCCACTTCCTCAACTCTCCATTTCAGCATATCTCCTCCCAGGCTTGTTTCTTCTGCTGTATATTAAGAGCCTGTCGTTTGGATACGAAAATAGAGAAATAAAAATAAGTAAAAATGTACTTATTTTTCGAAAAATAAAATCACAGCTAGACTAGATTTTATTATGAATCATTAACTTGTTATAGTCTTCTAATAATAAATCAAATATCAAAACAATGCCAACTCCATTAATAGAAAAGAAAGAATAATGATATTGAGCCGAAATGTTTTTTTTTTTTTTTCCTCCTTTCCTCGGTACCTAGTCACTTTTCCTCCCCTTCATACTTTTCCTCTACCCTTCAATTCTTTCTTCCTTCTCCTACTGCTATATAACACGAGTCTAGAAACAGCTAGAAATCCTGAAATTTACGCTAAATATTGACGGGGAGAAACTGTTCCCGTGGCAGAGACGGGGCGGGGCTGGCTGGTCATTAGGCGGGGCTCTCGGCAGGTTGGACCCCAAGGATACTGTGTGGTGTTTATGTGTCTGCCCTGTATGTGTGTGTGTGTGTGTGTGTATGCGCGCGTTTAACTGGATAGCTGCTCTTGTGTGTGTGTGTGTGTGTGTGTGTGTGTGTGTGTGTGTGTGTGAGGCAAAAAAACGGAAGTATTGGTTTGATGGTTGATTACTCTTAGGTTATAGTTGAACGTTACATTGACGTCACGAAAGAAAAAAGAAAGGAAAAGAAATTGCAATGTAACGTTTTCTTCACTGAGGACGACACCTGCATCACAGCCACTGACGGTGACTCGCTGCACTCTTACAAGAAGTGAAGGAAAGGAAGCCTAAACGATGCCTAACGATGCTTAACGAAGGGCCTGCATCACCATCTCCTGACTCTTCTCCACACATTCACACATAAAAGCGGCCGCTTTCCCGCGCTGCCCAACGAGGAGTAGCTCTGCGTCACTACCCTCATCGGCGGGGACACTTCCCAAAGCTGACTTAAAAAGCAAAGCCCTGGAAGCAAGGAAGGCGGTCAAGTTGAGCGCACGTAAGCCAGAGAACAGCCTCATCAGCTCACCAAAGTCAGTGTGGCAAGACGCACGGCAGCAAGTAGCAGATAGTCATCAAAGCCCCGTCCTCGCCTTCACAACGCCCACAAAACCAGTCATCAGCGTCATCAGGTATTGATTGTCAGTCGTCTCGCCCTAAGAAAAGTATCCACTCCCGCCCCTCCGCTGAGGGACATGAAAGCCGCCCACCGAGCAATCTGCCCGGGGCCGTCTTAAAGAGAAGGATCTCTATCTGCTGAAGGGAAGGTAACCTCGAAGGGAGAAGGATGAGTTCTTACATGGAAGACTGGCGCGTGTGTACCGGTGTGCAAGAACCGCAACAATAATAGCAGCAGCAGCAGGAGAAGGCGATAGTGAGTGTTAGTAATTGACACTTGGAGACAATAATTCAGAAGGTGAGGCCGGACTTAATACATAAATGTAATAAATCGGTTTGGCCTGTCCTTGTTTTTAGCTTTCTTTTTTA
>NW_026973704.1:0-17500 GCF_035594125.1 Scylla paramamosain
GACATCAATGTAAGAGATCGACACACACACACACACACACACACACACACACACACACGACGGTTTCCCAACCTTCATAATAATAAAGGCCTTGAAAAAGGTAGCAGTAGTAGTAGTAGTAGTAGTAGTAGTAGTAGTAGTAGTAGTAGTAGTAGTAGTAGTAGTAATAGGAATAATAATAATAATAATAATAATAATAATAATAATAATAATAATAATAATAATAATAATAATAATAATAATAATAATAGCAAGGGAAAGAAAGATACAAAAAAAAATAATGAAGGCAGGTTACTAAGGGAGGGAAGTCAAAATGGACGTAACTAATTCAATTAATGCGCGTTGCCATGAAAAAAAAAAAAAATGTATATATAAAAAATGAAGAGTAAAGAAATTACGTGGAATCTTTATAGAAAATAGGAAGCTGAACGAACTGGCTGTGACTGATGACAACCAGCTGTACTCGCACACACACACACACACACACAAACACACACACACACACACATATATATATATATATATATATATATATATATATATATATATATATATATATATATATATATATATATATATATATATATATATATATATATATATATATATATATATATATATATATATATATATATATATATATATATATATATATATATATATATATATAATTATGTATGTATGTATGATTTCCTGCATGAAAGCTTAATCTGTCTAGTAAAAAAAGAGAGAATCAATATGTACAAAAGATATACATAAGAGATGATAAAAAGTTACTTTCTGATAATAAACAAATTTTTAACTATCAACTCATCATCAGTTAATGAACAATCACTACCTTATTTTATATATGTGTGTGTGTGTGTGTGTGTGTGTGTGTGTGTGTGTGTGTGTGTGTGTGTGTGTGTGTGTGTGTGTGTGTGCGCGGTGGCTAGTGTGTTACGCAAAGTACAGTTTTTTATCACCCTAAATCCTGAACTCATCACGCACGCACTGTATACGATGAACACGGGAGTCAGTGAGAGAGGACGTGTTTCATGGTCGAGGGTTGTGACTGAGTAGTCACTCGCTGGCCACAGAGGAAAGTCGCTAAACCGTAGGGGAAGGGGAAGACTGCCAGCTGAAGAACGACTGTGCAGCTACGGCGACATACACAGTTATGAATACATGTTCGAGCACTGGCCGAGGTCTTTGCCGCTGCGCCAACAATAACAACACCACGCCACAATACTTGCACATCTCGTGGGAAACACATCAGATTATGATACCATCTGCAAGTGTGTACACTGAATTTTAGAGTTGTATCAATAAACTTTTTTTTTGGTGATGAAATCATCTTGATTGTCTTTTCTTCCGTGTGGTGCAATGCATTGCAGCATTCCACATCCATGAAATATTTTTAACACTTAATCCACTTTCACTGAGAGGAGGTTTTAAACCAAATTAATTTTAATTAATTATTGTTTTATTTTAGCTTCTTAGTTTCACCTTCTATGAATGAGGAATTATCAGTATAGTTTTCTTTTTTCAATTTTACTTGATAGTTGTGCTTTATTTTATTTTATCTTAACTCTTTGAGAGATTTTAGGAGCGGATAGGACAAGCTGTTTAGTTTAGGTCACTAATGAATAATAAGAAAAGAGTGGGTGACAGCACAGAACCCTGAGGTAGACCACTGTTAATAGATTTAGGAGAAGAACAATGACCACAGAACAATCTACCACAGCAGCAATAGGACGGTCATTAAGGAAACTTGAGATGAAGTTACAGAGATAATGACAGAAGCCATTGGAGGGTAGGTGTGACTTGAATTCCTTCAAGAGGGAGGTTTCAAGACACTTATCCACCAATTTTTGACCACTGCTTTGACCCTTTTATGGGACTGGCATTTCAGTGGGCATTTTTTTTATTAGATTTTTGTTGCCCTTTGCCAGTATCCTTCCTACATAAAAAAAAAAAAAGGTTGGAAATCAAAGCTTTGGAGGCTAGTTCACCAGGATGGTAAGTGGAGGAAGAGGAAAGCCAGAGCTGGTGGTGAACATTGAAGTCTCCAAGAATGGTGATCTCCGCAAAAGCGGAGAGAGTCAGAATGTGCTCCACTTTGGACGTTAAGTAGTCAAATAATTTCTTATAGTCAGAGGAGTTAGGTGAGAGGTATACAGCACAGATAAATTTAATTTGAGAGTGACTCTGTAGCCATAGCCAGATGGTGAAAAACTCGGAAGATTCAAGAGAGAGGGCACGGGAGCAGGTTGAGCCGCTGCACACATAAACGCAACATCCAGCTTTGGATTGAAAATGAGGAAAGAGAAAGTAGGAGGGAACAGAAAAGGGGCTACTGTCAGTTGCCTCAGACACCTGAGTTTCAGTAAGGAAAAGAAGATGAGGTTTAGAAGAGGAGAGGTGGTGTTCTACAGATTGAAAATTAGATCTTAGACCACGAATGTTGCTGAAGTTTATGAATAAAAAAGTTCAGGGGAGTGTCAAGACAATTAGGGTCGATATCTGAAGAGCAGTCAGACCTGGGGACATTTGTGGTCCCTCCCCAGATGGGGACTCCGAGATGTAAGAGTAATATAATATAATATTAATATATATATATATATATATATATATATATATATATATATATATATATATATATATATATATATATATATATATATATATATATATATATATATATATATATATATATATATATATATATATATATATATATATATATATATGAATTTGGATGAGCGGTGAAGGAATGAGGGCAAGATAATGGTTCATAAAGTCATCTTTCCCCGCAAAAAAAAAAAAAAAAGCCAGATCCGAAAGCAAGGCAGTGTAGTTTTCATTGAGGACACTTGTGTGTGGAAACAGCTCCAGTCACAGGCAGCAGGAAATACAGACCATGTTGGAGAAAGAAGCAGCAAGTTATTAAGTACATAATTGTGTTGAAACCAAGCAAATGTAATAAAATTGCATACACCAAAGAGCACCGCAGCTGTTTATGTGCCACACCCATTATATCAATTTGCCTCGCGCCCCGCCATTATAATCCTAAGTTTTCCCGAACCCACACCAATTAATGGATTAACAGCAACTCTACCAACGTGTGTGTGTGTGTGTGTGTGTGTGTGTGTGTGTGTGTGTGTGTGTGTGTGTGTGTTTTCTACCTCTTTCATCACTGGTAAATAGAAAAACTGTTTTAACCCCTTCCCGGCGGCAGGGCAGATGTATGTACTACCAAAAAGAAAATCGTCTATACTGTATACTGAAAATCGTCTACGCTGTCGACTATCATTCATAAATCTATATATAGTTTCCCCGCAAGTGGGCATTCCAGACTGACGTCTATAATTAAAAACCCTCTTATCCTAAAAATAACATGACAAATAAACACAATAACTTTAAGAAAACTAAACACAAAAGATTTCCCACAAATTTTTGAGGAAAATAATGCATTTGTGTGAGTGACAGGAGGAGGAGGAGGAGGAGGAGGAGGAGGAGGAGGAGGAGGAGGAAGGATAAATATATAGATCGTAAAGAGAAGAATAGGAAGAACGAAGACAATATTTACGTAGATGTGTTTATGAGAGAGAGAGAGAGAGAGAGAGAGAGAGAGAGAGAGAGAGAGAGAGAGAGAGAGAGAGAGAGAGAGAGAGAGAGAGAGAGAATGGTTAGCTATTTCCATTCCTGTCATAGAAAAAAAGAAAGTGCCGCGTGATTGACTGTCAGTCTTAAGCGAGCACCAATCAGCGCCTCGCACCAAATATCCTCAATGCTGAATGGTCGTCAAGGGGAAAAATGCCAGCCAATCAGGTGACGGGATACTCAGGCTGGGGAAATTTTTCGCGCGGCCAAATAAGTTTAAAGGAAAAAATATCAACATCATCACATAAGGAGGAGGAGGAGGAGGAGGAGGAGGAGGAGGAGGAGGAGGAGGAGGAGGAGGAGGAGGAGGCAGGAAAATGAGAAAATAAGTGGTGATGAAAAGGACCAAGAGATGTGAGAGGAGAAGGAGGAAGAAGATGAAATGATGATAAGGAGAGGAGGAAGAGGAGGAGGAGGGGAAAAGAGAGAAGATAGCGTCTGTCTCCATCACTCACTCACTCATTCACTCACTCACACTATGCTCTCAACACACACACACACACACACGAAACAAGAAACACTAAAATACATCAAAAAGTTGTAAAAAAATAAAAAAATATATATATACACATAAAAGTAGTTGAAAGAAGAAGAAGAAGAAGAAGAAGAAGAAGAAGAAGAAGAAGAAGAAGAAGAAGAAGAAGAACCTCCCTCTCTTTTTCACCTCAAGACAGGTAGGGACGAGAAGCGGTTCTACCTGTAACATTGATGACCTTCCTCTAAACTTGAATGCAGCTCTCTCTCTCTCTCTCTCTCTCTCTCTCTCTCTCTCTTTTTTTTTTTTTTTTTTTTTTTTAACAAATATTTACAGAAAGGCTTGAAATTCCACGTTGAGTATGGAATTATTTAAGAAGCCTATGATAGTATTATTTACAGGAATAACACTATACATATTTAACATAAAGATATACTAATACAATAATACAATAAAATAATAAAAATTTAAAGCACCAGTGGGGACAGGTGCGTGCTACGCCAACTGTGGGCTGCCAGCTTCACCTGGTGCGTGGACATGTCCTGCACTTGGGGCGTGGCCGCCGTGAACATGTTCCACAGCCGCGAAGTCCTGGCTGTGTAGGTACGCTGGTGTTGGCTAGAGCGAGATCGAGGCACCTTCACTAGCTCGTCGCTACTGGCCGCAGCTCTGGTGCACCTCTGCACTGTGTGTGGCAGCAGCCCTCAGGGGGTCAAGGTGAGGGACCCTCTGCACCTGAGTTTTGTGGCACACCACTAGCGCCGACACGTCCCGGCGATGCTCCAGTGACGTTACTGGTGGTTGGTGCTGTTGGTCCTCATGGGTGGCCACCAGACGCAGGGCTCGCCGCTGCACAGCATCCAGTCTCTGCATGTGGGTGGGGGCACTCGACATCCAGGACAGGGCACCGTACTCCATACATGGGCGTATCTGTGCCCTGTATAGCGTGAGGATGCCCCGTGGGTCGAGGGTGTTCGCCATCCTGCGCAGGGCAGAGACTCGGAGAGAGGTCTGGCGGGCGACGACACCGATGTGGTGATCGAAGCGTAGGCCGCGGTCCACAGACACGCCCAGGATCTTGATATAATCCTGAAGTGGCAGGCTCTTGCCTCCAAAACGCAGCTGTCCTGAGACTGCGTGTGAGGCACCTGGGGACCGCGAGATGACCATCGCCTGCGTCTTCTCAGGAGCGAAGTTTACCTGCCACATCTTTCCCCACTGCTCCACCAGTCCGAGCTGCCTGTTCAGCTCAGTGACGGCACGCTGACTGTCGAGGCGGCAGTAGGAGCGGGAGAGTGTGCAGTCGTCGGCGTATGCTGCCACAGATGACAGCTGCCGGAGGAGGTCGTCGATGTATATGTTCCATAGGACTGGGCCCAAGACAGAGCCTTGTGGAACTGAGGCCCGGACAGGTGAAGGCCTTGATGACTGCCCGTTGACTACTACCTGAAGGGTCCTACCCTGGAGGTAATCTTCGAGCAGCATTAGCAGGTCACCTTGGACACCCTTGGCGCGAAGCTTTTCAATGAGCCCCGCGTGCCAGACCCTGTCAAAAGCCCCAGCAATGTCCAGGGCCACCACAAGGGTGTCCAGGCCTTCTTCCAGGGCGTCTTGCCAGTCCTTGGAGATGATGAGGAGGAGGTCTGCGGTGGATCTGCCAGGCCTGAAGCCAAACTGCCTGTCTGAGAGGAGGTGGTTCTCGCTCAGTTGTTGGCAGATGGCAGCAGCCACTATTTTCTCCAGCAACTTGCCCATCACTGAGAGCAGGGAGATGGGTCTGTAGTTGTTGGGCTCAGACCTTGAGTTTTTCTTATGGACCGGTACCACACGCGCTTCCTTCCATACTGAGGGCCACTTCTTCTCCCTCAGGCAAGATGTGAAGACGGTGGTGAGAGGAGCTGACAGCTCTCTAGCGCAGTGCTTGAGGAGACGTGGGCTGACGTCATCCGGGCCTGTGGCTTTACCCACATCCACTCTCTCTCTCTCTCTCTCTCTCTCTCTCTCTCTCTCTCTCTCTCTCTCTCTCTCTCTCTCTTATCAGTTTTCTCCTTTTCCTTGTTCTCATTTTCTCTCTCCATTCTTCCATTCCATTCCATTCCATTCCATTCTCGTTCATTCTTCATTTCCTTTACACGAGTATTTTTTCTCTCTCCCTCTCTCTCTCTTTCATCTCCTTTCCTACTAACTCTAGCCTCCCTTCCTTCTCCTATTTACCCTTCTTTTTCTTTCCTTTAATCTATTCCCTTTAGTTTTCTTATCTACGTTTCTTTTTCTTTTTTTCATTTTCCGTCTTCTTTTCATCATTCCTTTCCATTTCTCTCTCTGATTCCATTTCTATTTCCTTACCTACCCTCTCTCTCTCTCTCTCTCTCTCTCTCTCTCTCTCTCTCTCTCTCTCTCTCTCTCTCTCTCTCTACCACAATCCCTCCATTCCTCATTCATCCACTTTCACTTACTCTCACACCTGACCTCACCGCCACTCACCCCTCCTTCCATCCATACTTCCTCCTCTCCCACCTATCCGCCGTCTGCCGCATTCCCTCCCCGCCTCATGCAATATCCACAGCGAGGCCCGCCCATCACAGTGCCGTGCCGTCCTCATGAATGCTTCAACAACAGTGACACCAGGACCAGGCAACCTCGGGGACGCCGCCACGCCGCTACATAATTAACGTGTAGGTCCAGAAGAGACCAGAGGAGACCAGAGAAGACCTGAGGAGACCTGAGGAGAGGAGACAATAGAAGAGATGACAAGGCGACATAACGAAAGATATAACACAGTGCAAGGCAAGGTACCCATAAACGCGCACACACTTACGCATATACATACACGCGCAGGTATACATACATACATACATACATACATATCTACACACACACACACACACACACACACACTAGCCTGTAACATTCTCCTTCGCTTCCTAACAGCATTATTATTACAGCACGGTGATCAAAAGAGAGAGAAGGGCCTTAATTATGTCGAATACGAGCTGGAGGAGGAGGAGGAGGAGGAGGAGGAGGAGGAGGAGGAGGAGGAGGAGCTCGGGCATATGTGTTGCGGAGAGAGAGAGAGAGAGTGTGTGTGTGTGTGTGTGTGTGTGTGTGTGTGTGTGTGTGTGTGTGTGTGTGTGTGTGTGTGTGTGTGTGTGTGTGTGTGTGTGTGTGTGTGTGTGTGTGAGTGTGTGTGTGACTGAACGAAGCAGAGGCGCAGATATTGAAGAAACATCTGATATTTACGTCTGATATTTACGTAATTTTCAACTCAATACCACTATTCATATTTTTTTCCTTCTTCTTCTTCTTCTTCTTCTTCTTCTTCTTCTTCTTCTTCTTCTTCTTCTTCTTCTTCTTCTTCTTCTTCTTCTTCTTCTTCTTCTTCTTCTTCTTCTTCTTCTTCTTCTTCTTCTTCTCCTCCTCCTCCTCCTCCTCCTCCTCCTCCTCCTCCTCCCTCTTTATCTCCTCATCCCCCATCACCACTCCTACACCACACCCAAAACAAAAACAAAACCCAAACAGAACCACCACCATAACCACCACCACCACTGCCATCACCTACCCAACTCCAGCGGCTTCGTCCTTCCCTCACCATCCAGGGAAGTTAGAGAGAGAGCGTCAGCCAGCCAGCCAGCCAGTCAGCCAGCCGGTCGGTCAGCCAGTCAGCCAGCCAGACAGCCACCCACACTCACCTAATGGGGGAGAGACAGAGACAAGGAGACCCATTAGAAGCGAACACTCGACATACAAAATGAAAAGGTAAATGTATACACAGATACGTAAAAAAATAATAAAAAGTAATGTATAAAGAATATTAATTACACTCCGTTCTCTGCATTAATGATATCGAGTAATTATCAGAGGGAGATAATGGAAGTAATTAAGCTTAAGAGTAAAGGAGAGGTGACTATGATGTGGACTATTAAGGGGAATATTTGCATGGCTATTTTTCCATTTGATACCTATTTGGAATTTAGCAAGAGAGAGAGAGAGAGAGAGAGAGAGAGAGAGAGAGAGAGAGAGAGAGAGAGAGAGAGAGATGGTACTGTGCTTTTATTTAACGTCATTGCACCATACACGTAAATGCAATATTGGGATACAGTTGAGAGAGAGAGAGAGAGAGAGAGAGAGAGAGAGAGAGAGAGAGAGAGAGAGAGAGAGAGAGAGAGAGAGAGATTGCTTTAGTAACGGCTAATTACCTGTTACCCTATACGAGTACACATTCTCTCTCTCTCTCTCTCTCTCTCTCTCTCTCTCTCTCTCTCTCTCTCTCTCTCTCTCTCGTAAAGACTGAGGAAATGGGTCAGTCTTTCATCCCCGCCCCGCCTTTCCCTCGGCCACCCAATGGTATGAAAGACAATAGAGAAAACAGAGATAGCTCACGGGACGGCTGCCAGCACTCGCTCTCTCTCTCTCACTCACTCACTCACTCACTCACTTTATTTATCCGTCGATGTAATAATGTTCCGCGGTGCAAACACATCCACGCATTAGAGAGAGAGAGAGAGAGAGAGAGAGAGAGAGAGAGAGAGAGAGAGAGAGAGAGAGAGAGAATTTAATTTATACTTCATATTCTCATGGCTATTTCTTTCCTGGAAAATGTCCTCCTTGATGCAATGTTCTCTCTCTCTCTCTCTCTCTCTCTCTCTCTCTCTCTCTCTCTCTCTCTCTCTCTCTCTGCGCGTGTTGCAGTCTTTTCTGTATATTTTTTTTCCTCTTCCTAAGACAATATTATTTTCTTTACTCGGCATCTTATATTCTTCGATTAAATTAAAATGTCAGGTACAAGAGTGTTTATGAACGTTACTTAATTAAAATTATTACAATTATCGTACATTGGTTTCTTATTTTGTTGTCTGTTTTTTTTTTCCTTTCATAATTGTCTGTTTTCCTTTATTTCTATGTTATATTTGTGTAAGTTTCGGTGAAGTAAGTTTTTTTTTTATTTTTGGTATTCATATTTTTTTTTCATTCATTAATTATTGTTATTTATATTATTCGTTGTCTTTTCATACCATTCATATTTCTGTATTATTTATAAATCTTTTTTTTCCAGTTTGGCGTTCATGCTTTACCTTTTCTTTTTTTTTTCTTTTTCTTTTTCTTTTTTTTTCGTTCGTGTGGGGATTTCATTCCACTCAGCACACTCATACTGTCCACTGCCTATTCTTTTCTTTGCCTTACCGTTTACAGTGTTTTTTTATTCTTTGTTATTACTATTTTCGACTTTTTCAGTAGTCACAACGGTTTTCCAGCACCAAACACGTTCTGCTACGACAGTGCTATCGAGGTACTGGCAGAGGCAGGGAGAGGCAAGTAGAGTTTGCGAGGTGCTGGGAGAGGCAGGGAGAGGCAATAATGAGTTGCAGGGATGACAGTGTGAATTAGCGAGAGGCAGGGAAAAGCAGGGAGAGATGGCGAGGGGCAAGGAGAGGCAGTAATGAGTGACAGGGGAGGCAGGGAGAGTTAGCGAGGGGCAGGGAGGTGCAGTAATGAGAGGTAAGGGCGGTGGTGGGCGGGCGGTGGGCGGGCTGCGGGTCTCTTTGGGCGGAATGGAGATTTAATAGTCTATTACCTCATGATATTAACAGGCGGTCACTTAATTACTGCGCTTCATCAAGAACAATAACTTGAGCCCTTCGACAGCCACCGACCCCCCCCCCCACGAACAACCCTCCCTCCCTCTCCCTGCCCCTCTCCCGCTCTCTTCCCCTCAACACCTCCCTCCATGAAGCCCCTCACTGTTCCTTTTCACGAGCACACATCCCCTCCCCTTCACTCATTCTCTTGTCTTCTTCCTCACTTCCTTTCCCTTCTTTATCTGTGTCTTCTGTAGTACATTCCACTCACTCTTTGTCATGTGTCTATCTCTTCTCTAGCAATCCTCTCTCTCTCACTCACTCCCTTGCCTTCTTCCCCTTCTTTCTCTCTCTCTCTCTCTCACTCACTCTTGCCTTCCATTTCTTTATCTATCTGTTCTGAAGCATCTCTCCTCATCTTCTCTTCAACACACACACACACACACACACACACACACACACACACACACACACACACACACACACACACACCAATGTCTCCCCTTTCAACTCTCCCTCATTTCCTTAGCTTCATCATTTACCCTCTCCCTTTCTTTCTCTCTCCCTTTTACTCTCCAAACTTTTTTTTTTGTTTACCTAATTAACCATTCCCCTATTTTTTTTCCACTTCCCTCCATGTCTCCCTCTATTTTTTTTTCCCTCCATCTCTCTCTCTCTCTCTCTCTCTCTCTCTCTCTCTCTCTCTCTCTCTCTCTCTCTCTCTCTCTCTCTCTCTCCTTCCTTTTCTCTTTCCACTATGAAAAATCTTTTAGTTTCCTAATTCTTCCTTCTACATTTTTTCCTCTCTCTCTCTCTCTCTCTCTCTCTCTCTCTCTCTCTCTCTCTCTCTCTCTCTCTCTCTCTCTCTCTCTCTCTCTTTTGGCGTGTCAATATTCAGACACTAATAATAATTTCTGACCCGGGTTGCCTTTCTCTCTCTCTCTCTCTCTCTCTCTCTCTCTCTCTCTCTCTGTCCCTCATGCCCAGTCAGCCTCTCTCTTCAATCCTCATCCTAACACACACACACACACACACACACACACAGACACAATTCCTTCCACTCTCCCTTCACTCCACACTCCCTCATCCATCCCAGCTGACCTGACCTCCTGTAAGCAATATCCTCTCTCTCTCTCTCTCTCTCTCTCTCTCTCTCTCTCTCTCTGCACTCACTTCACTCACGCACACACTCCTTTACGTATTCCCACTCATCCCCCCTCCCCTCTCCCCTCTCCCCGCTATCTCACGCCGCGTCTATGGTAATCCCGTATCGACACCTCGGCGCCATAAAGTGAACCGATCCCCAGGGTTCGAATCCTAACTCAGTGTGGCCCGTCGCCTTGAAATAGCTTCGGATGCTGTTTATGAAGCTCCGAAGGCACAAAATCGAAGACTGAAAGTCCAAGGGTCCTCTGCATGAGAGAGAGAGAGAGAGAGAGAGAGAGACAGCGCCACCACACCACAGCCGCATGACAGATGAAGCCACGAGTCGAAGCTCCGGAACTCCGCCTTGTGAGCTCTGACTAAAATGACGGCGAAGCTGAGTTATAAATTCGAACCTGCTTTAGAATTACAGGAGGAGGAGGAGGAGGAGGAGGAGGAGTTGGCCGGGAGATGAGACATAAAGCAAGGGTCGTGAGAGGAAGGCCACGTCTCCTCCTCTTCTTCTTCCTCCTCCTCCTCCTCCTCCTCCCTCCGGAAACTGGGTTATGTGAGGGTGGTTAGTTAGACGAGTTAGTGTTATTGTTTCAAAACGACGGTCCGGAGGTTCACGAAGCCTCGGAACCATGTGGAGAGGAGAGGAGAAGAGGACAGGATAAGAGAGAGGGAGCGGGGGAAAGGGGAACAGAGAGAGAGAGAGAGAGAGAGAGAGAAAGGTGGGAGGGAGAGAGGAGAGAGAGAGAGAGAGAGAGAAAGGTGGGAGGGAGAGAGGAGAGAGGAGAGAGAGGGAGAAGGAAGAGAGAAAGAATAATGGTTACTTTATTTTCTCTCCTTGTTTATTCTATTTCTTCACCTGCTTGCTTGTTTTTGTTTGTCTGTTTGTTTACTTAATTGATCATTGTCTTAAATCTTTATATTCTGGTTACGGTGTATTGAAATATGACACTTCATGAAAGTAATTTTGGTCTCTCTCTCTCTCTCTCTCTCTCTCTCTCTCTCTCTCTCTCTCTCTCTCTCTCTCTCTCTCTCCTGGCTCTGCTGTGCTATAATAATGAACAACTGGCTGCCGGTCAACAATATTACGGGCGATCCGTCTCTCTCTCTCTCTCTCTCTCTCTCTCTCTCTCTCTCTCTCTCTCTCTCTCTCTCTCTCTCTCTCTCTCTCTCTCTCGTAATCAATTTGTCCTCTTTTTTCCAGCTGTCGCCATAATTCTGTAAAGGTTTTTATTTTCTCCTTTCCATCCTTTTATTTCGTTGTCGTCTCATCCTTCTCCCTCTTTTGTTCTTTTCCTTGCCTCTTTTCTTCATTTTCCTTCCCTGCCCCTCCTCGTCCCGTAATCTTGTTAGGCTTAAACAATGCTTTCACTCTTGTATCAGTTTGTAAATACTTTTGTTTTGATTACCCATATAATTTTCTCAACAATTTATTTTATTATTACTGGTGTTTTGTATGCAGGGATCAGTTATTACTATTATTATTATTATTTATTATCATTATTATTATCATCATCTTTTTCACTCCCTTTCTTCTCCAACTGACCTTGAATCCATCCTTGTCCTTCCATGCCAATTTAGTACACCATCCTTTCTCCATGCATATTTTTAAAACCATTCTCTTCCTCCATGCCAACCTTCCAAGCCATCATCTTCCTTACCTGCCTGACAAACCATCTTTTTTTCCTTTACCTATCTACCAAGTCACCATCTTTATCCTTAGTCCACCTTTCAAGGCATCCAGTTCCTCTTTATCTGCCTACCAAAACATCCTTCTCCTCTTTTATTTGTCTACTATCTGACTACTCCTTTTCCCCATCCCTTCCTTTCTATCCTAACAATCTATTCCTCTCTTTCTTTCTCCCTCCATCTCTCCCTCTATGCCCTATTTATCTATCTCAGTCAATATCTCGCTTCTCTGCTCTTCCTATCCCTTCACCAATCTTCAATCTCCTAATACTGGTACACACAACCCCAATCAGTCCCTCACCCGTCCCTCTCTCCCTCCATTCCTCCCCCTGCTGAAGCTATCCATCCATCCTCGTGTCCTCTTTAAACGCCCTTTCCCCTCCCTCGTTTTTTACAGCATAAGGAGAAGGTACATGAGCTACACGCCAAATCTGGGAGGGGAAAAAATAAATGTAGGAAGAGACGTGCGCAAAACGCCACTGCAAAATTGAAAGGGAAAATTAAATCCCCCACATCAGCAAGTCTATTTCACTTACTTCACTAGGTTCTCTGATGCTACTTCCCTCCCCTAATGAGTTTCTGATGGGAGGAAGGTGGGAAAGAACTACTCGTGGGATATATTTCCTTGGTTTGTATAGTGAAACCTGTAGGAATATTCATCATTTGCGTGAGTGATGGTTGAGTGTAAAATAGTAAGCAGCAGCAATTTGTACCCCTGTAAATCTCCTGTTGCGACGATAATTAATCAATCTATCTATTTGTCTGTCCGTCTATCTATATATCTATGTATCTTGTACGTATTTTGAAACCTTCAGCTCTCATCACCACGACTATTACGTAGAAATCTAGCTTAGATGTCACTATAACCGTGAAAAACACCCTTGAAACTCGTGTAACTTCAACTAGAGCCTTTTCAAAGAAGTGGAGGTGCAGCGAAGGAGTGTTTCAGGGTATGGTCCCATGTGAGGCAGGAAGGCGTGTAATAAGCTTAGAATATAGAGTGATAAGAACCATGAAAACAACGTCAGATTATAGCCTACAGTACGCCGCTCCCTTCCCTCCTTCCTTTCCCCCTCGCCTCCCTGTCAGTTACGCCTCCCTTTAACGCTAAAATTATCTACACTCTTATCTTTCCCCTCTCCATCTTATTCTTCTTCCTTTCCCTTACTTCCTCTCCCTATTACTGGCATTACATAACGTCCCTTTTTCTTTTTCTCCCTACTCCCTTAACCTAATCTCCCCATTATCTAATGAGCTTGATTCTTCTTTCTATTCTTTCCTTCTTTCATCCTTTCCACTTCCCCTCCTTCACTCTTCCTTTGTAGATTAACACCATTTCTCCCTTTCTCCCTTCCTTTCTTCACTCTCCCTTTCTAGCACATCCTACATTCCTCCTCTTCCTCCATCTATCCCTCCTACCATCCCATCCACTCACTTTACCCTCTAACCACCCGTAATCCCTCACATCTCCATTACACATTCCCTTCCCCTTCACCTTCTCCCCACCCCATACACCCCATACACTAACTTCTCTCCTACCCCTTCCTACTAACCACCCACAATCCCTCATCTCCGTTACACATTCCCTTCCCTCTACCTCCTCCCCGCCCCAAACACACAGCTCCCGTGACCAGAGCCATCTAGTGAGGGCTCAGGCGAGGACTGGGACAAGGGCGGGGGAGATATTCTAGCCTCTGGTGAGTTACGAGTATAGGGCGTCACCTTCGACAATGCGCAGGAAATATTGGTTCTGCGCTGTGTATAGATGAAAGCACCCCCCTACCCCTTCTTCCTTACTCTCCCCCTCCTCTTCCTCCTCCTCCTTCTTCTTCTTCTTCTTCTTCTTCTTGTTCTTCATTGTCGTCATCGTCTTATTTTTCCGCCAGTCTGTTTTCGTTCTTTCTTCTACTTATCTTTTTTGTGTGTTTTCGTTTGTCTTCTTCTTCTTCTTCTTCTTCTTCTTCTTCTTCTTCTTCTCCTTCTCCTCCTCCTCCTCCTCCTTTTCCGCCTTGGCTTCTTCCTCATCTTATTTTTTTTTTCTACATGTCTGTTTCCCTTCTTTCTTCTATCTTCTTTCTGTTTTTATTCAGCTTTCATCTCCTCCTCCTCCTCCTCCTCCTCATCCTCTTCCTCCTCTTCCCCTTTCTCCTCTTCCTCTTCTACGTTTGATCTTTCGTCCATAGTCTTATCTTTCCTACTCTTTCTCTTCCTTCTCCTACTCCTCTTTCTCCAGTTTTTTTTTATCTTTGCTACTTTCTTTTCTTCTTCTTCTTCTTCTTCTTCTCCCCTTTCTCTTTCCCGTTTGTCTATCTTTTCTTATTCTTATTCTTTACCTCCTCCTCCTCCTCCTCCTCCTCCTCCTCTTTCTCCTCCTCTTTCTCTTCACTCTTCTTCTGTTTGCTTTTATTTTTTTATCGTCTTCTTCGTCTTTGTCTTCTCTTTCTCTTCTCCATCCTTCATTTTTTGTTTTTTTATTAATTTTCCTCCTTCGTACGTCATGTTTACTTCTCTTCATCTTTTTTTTTTTTTCAAATTGCTAATAATATCGGTCTCCTCCTCCTCCTCGTCCTCCTCCTCGTCCTCCTCCTCGTCCCTTATTAACACTCCAGCACGAGGAAATTAATTTGGCAATCTGATTAATTATAATGAAGCTGAGTCTCCCTTTAAGAAAACAAACAAACAAGAGGAAAACTTTTCTTGGCCCCGCGAGTGATTATGCAAGTCATGGGTGTGGTTAATTCTTCTCTCTCTCTCTCTCTCTCTCTCTCTCTCTCTCTCTCTCTCTCTCTCTCTCTCTCTCTCTCTCTCTCTCTCTCTCTCTCTCTCTTTGTGTGTTCATGTCTCCTTTTTTGGTCTGTGTTTCCTTTTCTCTCTCTCTCTCTCTCTCTCTCTCTCTCTCTCTCTCTCTCTCTCTCTCTCTCTCTCTCTCTCTCTCTGGAGTGTTCGTGTTGGTATTCTTTTTCCTACTTTCAAGTGAAGACAATAACAATTTACATCCTCAGCTCCACTAAAATGGCCTTCATCCTTCACCTGCAGTTTGTTTCTCTTTCTTGAACACTCAAACATATCACCTGAACTTTTCTCTTTAAAAATTTTTCCAGCCTCCAACACCTTAGCAATTTTTACAGGTAGGAATACGTCTGGGTGTTTACGATTATTTAAGTACTCTCTGCTTTCCATTCCCTTTCTCTTGCACTACGTTAAAGACACTCGGGCAAGATATACGACCTTTTCTTCTTATCCTTACAGTAGCGACTCAGTAGGTAAGTTATTTTCAACATTCTGCCATTATCTTCCCCTTATCTTGTCTTATCTTCTGCTATCTTTGACATTCTCTCTCTCTCTCTCTCTCTCTCTCTCTCTCTCTCTCTCTCTCTCTCTCTCTCTCTCTCTCTCTCAGCAAAGAAACACAAAAGCCAGCCATTAACACAATAACAATGACAGAGACACGAGCTTTAAACAATGGATACAAGTGCCACAATAAAAGGAATGGTCGAGTGTGCGTCATTCAGAGGGAAAAAGGAGCTGGAGGAGGAGGAGGAGGAGGAGGAGGAAGAGGAGGAGGAGGAGGAGGAGGAGGAGGAGGAGGAGGAGGAGGAGGAGGAAAGTGTGAGGCTGCTGCGGGAAGGAGGACACAAGCAAGCAAGCAGGCTGTTGGCAATGAACTGGAGGCGGTGATGACCATGATATGAGAGACACTGCTGCCTGCCTACCTATCTCCTGCCCCTCCTTATCTTCCCTCCCTGTCGAGCTCCCTCCCTCTTACCACCATCCCCCCTCTCTACTCGACATCGCTGGAGAGAGATGGGGAGAAAGGGAACAGACAGAGAGAGAGAGAGAGAGAGAGAGAGAGAGAGAGAGAGAGAGAGAGAGAGAGAGAGAGAGAGAGAGACGTACAAACAGAGGTTCAATCCCTTTTCCTGCTTCTACACTCTCTCTCTCTCTCTCTCTCTCTCTCTCTCTCTCTCTCTCTCTCTCTCTCTCTCTCTCTCTCTTCGGCGCTCGGCTGGCCAGGATGACTCTCCGCCCTCATCCCTTCGCCCCTCCAACCCTCATGCCCCTCCACTTACTGCATTCTGTATGGCCCCGCTGGAAACATGGAAGCTGCAGTATCCGGGAGCACTGCATCTGTCAGCTGAGAGGAGGAGGAGGAGGAGGAGGAGGAGGAGGAGGAGGAGGAGGAGGAGGAGAGGGTGGAGTGGTGATGTCTGGTGGTATTTACATGTGGCTGGGAGGTTGATCTCCTAGTTTGGTAATACTGCCTCCGCTCTCTCCTCCTCCTCCTCCTCCTCCTCCTCCTCCTCCTCCTCCCAAGAAGTGCTCCAGTGATGAAAGGTCGACCCTCATGAAAGCAAGCGGCGCAGATTAAAAATATGTACAAAAAGCTACAAAAAAATGGGAGAAAAAAATGAGGGAGGAGGAGGGAGTGAAGGCCAATCAGGGGGTTGGGTGAACAAGGAGCTACGCCGTTAGTGATTGCATGGTTGATTCAGTTAAGCCTCTCATTATTATTGGGTAAGTCTTTCGTTCATCAGAAACCACATTGAGACATTTACTTATTCATTTTATTTATCTATCATCTTTTGTTAGGCGGTGGGGAGGTAGGGGTGGGGGAAAATTTAAGCCATTTATCAACATTGTACAAGATGGAAACTTTTAACTCAGAAAGCACTCTGAAACATTTATTTTGACTCTTCAGCCATCTTTTAAAATTGCAGAATGGCGAGGAACTGAAAAATCTAATCATTCAATCCCTTGTTTCAGTTATGTTTGGTTAAGTTAGGTTAGATTAAGTTAGGTTAGGTTAGGTTAGGTGAGGTTGGGTTGGGTTAGGTTAGGTTAGGTTAGGTGAGTTTGGGTTAGGTTAAGTTAAGTTAAGTTAAGTTAGGTTAGGTTAGGTTAGGTTAGGTTAGGTTAGGTTAGGTTAGGTTAGGTTAGGTTGGGTTGGGTTGGGTTGGGT
>NW_026973704.1:22500-52500 GCF_035594125.1 Scylla paramamosain
AGAGAGAGAGAGAGAGAGAGAGAGAGAGAGAGAGAGAGAGAGAGAGAGAGAGAGAGAGAGAAATCTGATTATCTCTTGGAGTTGACACAGCGGTACTGATATAGTTACACTGGTTGCCTACTGCTTAGCTCTCTCTCTCTCTCTCTCTCTCTCTCTCTCTCTCTCTCTCTCTCTCTCTCTCTCTCTCTCTCTCTCTCTCTCTCTCTCTCTCTCTCGTACACTCATACACATGCCTACCAATTTCATCTTCCTCATCCTCCTCCCCTTCCTCCTCCTCCTCCTCCTCCTCCTCCTCCTCCTCCTCCTCCTCCAAGCCATACCGTGTAAGTTCAGTAATACGTACATGTGCGCAAGAAAGTGTACGTATAACTTTGTCCAATAATAATGAGAGAAGGCAATGCGTGTACACTCATGTCTTCCATTACTGTGTGTGTGTGTGTGTGTGTGTGTGTGTGTGTGTGTGTGTGTGTGTGTGTGTGTGTGTGTGTGTGTGTGTGTGTGTGTGTGTGTGTGTAGGGAGAGGGATGAGAGAGGAGAGAAACAGGAGAAGAGGGAGATAAGAAAAGGTGGTGGTGCCTATGTGGTGGAGGAGGAGGGGGGCAAGGTGAGTGTCGAGGGGTGCAGGCATTGAGATCTCAATGGGTGCAGGCGAGAGAGGGAAGGGAGAGTGGATGGGAGAGGAAGAGGTAACTTGAGAGGTAAGTCACCTGAACCTTCCACCACGAGACCTCCTGCCCCTGGTATAGCTTACACTTGGGGGGGAGGAGGAGGAGGAGGAGGAGGAGGAGGAGGAGGAGGAGGAGAGGTGTAAGCATGAACGAGAGGATGAGGAGAAAAAATGAGGTTATTGCAAACAAAGAACAAAGACGAACGTGGAGAATGATGAAAAGGAAATAATTATGAGTAGTCTCTCTCTCTCTCTCTCTCTCTCTCTCTCTCTCTCTCTCTCTCTCTCTCTCTCTCTCTCTCTCAAAACTATTTTCATATTTTCGCTTTCTCCTCCATTCATCACGGAGTCCATCCATCACTGACTTATTTTACTTTAAACTAAGTCACTTCATGTCACAAGGACGCCCACTCCTTTAGACCACCTCCTCCTCCTCCTCCTCCTCCTCCTCCTCCTCCTCCTCCTCTTCCTTCCCCACAGCATCCTAAACACTGCAGGTAAACAGAGCAACAAACATCCTGAGAAACGCCCACCTGATATTTTAAGTCACAGGTAACAAAACACCTGCTGGATATAGCATTACGTGAGAGAGAGAGAGAGAGAGAGAGAGAGAGAGAGAGAGAGAGAGAGAGAGAGAGAGAGAGAGAGAGAGAGAGAGAGAGAGAGAGAGTAATGAAGAGGAGGAGGAGGAGGAGGAGGAGGAGGAGGAGGAAAGAAGGGACAAGAGAAATGATGTCGAGGAGATTAAAAAGTTTCGTGGTAAACAAGATGAGGAAAATTTATATCAAATTTATCAAAATTAATACATACTAAAATCCTTGGGGAAAACATCATTATAGAAATATGTACAGTATAAAGTTGGAAGAAAAAACACGTAAGATAAATAATTAAAAGAAAAACAACGACGAAAAATATGATGTGACGAAGTATGTTATGTAGGTGGCTGAGAGAGAGAGAGAGAGAGAGAGAGAGAGAGAGAGAGAGAGAGAGAGAGAGAGAGAGAGAGAGAGAGAGAGAGAGAGAGAGAGAGAGAGAGAGAGAGAGAAAATAAATAAATAAATGAATAAATAAACTGAAATGTGATGAAATCAAGGGAATGCTTGCGGGTCAGTTCCGTGGTCGAAGAGGAGGAGGAGGAGGAGGAGGAGGAGGAGGAGGAGGAGGAGGAGGAGGAGGAGGACACAAGGTTACTGAGTGAAGAGAGAGGAAGGAGCGGTAGCGATGCAGTAAGATGAGATGAGGCAAACAGTGGCAAGTTTGTGTGAGCAGAAAGGGAGGGAGGAAGGAGGAGGAGGAGGAGGAGGAGGAGGAGGAAATGGAACGCAAAACAAGGTAAACCAGTATGAAAATTGTACTGGTGCTCGAAAATTTAAGTTCAATAGTTGGTTTCTATTCACAGCATAAAGTGAGAGAAGAGTGAGAAGGAGAGGGAGAGGAAGAGGGGAAGGGACTGCCAGGTGAGAGGGTTCAGCTGGACACAGGCGGGCAGGTGGATCAGACTGCCAGGTGGACGAGGGCCGGAAGAGGGAGGGGAAGAAGAAAGGAATATAGGAAGGAAAGCAGGGATGGTGGTGGTGGTGGTGGTGGTGGTGGTGGTGGTGGTGGTGTTGTTGGTGTTGGTGGTGGTGGTGGTGGTGGTATTTCTTCCTGTTATTTTCCCTTTAACCACTTGGAGTTTGGGTGATGTGGACCGTCTCTCTCTCTCTCTCTCTCTCTCTCTCTCTCTCTCTCTCTCTCTCTCTCTCTCTCTCTCTCTCTCTCTCTCTCTTATTGTGTGTTCTATTCCTCTCTCCCTCTTCTTGTGTGTGTGTGTGTGTGTGTGTGTGTGTGTGTGTGTGTGTGTGTGTGTGTGTGTGTGTGTGTGTGTGTGTATGTGTGTGTGTGTGTGTGTAGTGTCGTGTCCTGCCTGGGGCCCCCTTCCTCCTCCTCCTCCTCCTCCTCCTCCTAACGCGCGCGCGCCAGCAACAGGACCAGCGTCGTAAGCACTAACTTAAATATTTCATCCACAGGTTCAGACAAGATCAGAGCTTGTTACTTCAATGCCCGTAGTTTACGGAATAAATTAAATGAGCTGCAAGCTCTTATTTATCTTGAAAACTACGACATCATAGGCGTCACGGAAACGTGGATAAATTCATCAAGCAGGGATTACTTAGCTGAGTACTCACTCCCTGGCTACACCATTTTTAGCTGCGAGAGAACTCACCGTGCGGGAGGCGGTGTTATGTTTTACGTAAAAAGTAATCTTCATCCTCGTTTACTTCCGATCCCAACCATTGCTAAATATAGACGTCACTTTCATCCAGTTAGAAAATAAATCTCGTAAAATAACATTAGGTCTCGTCTATCGCCCTCCAGCCCAGTCACCCGCTACAGACGAAAAACTTTATGACCTTATCGCGGACATTTGCTGCGTTAATAATTGCATAATTATGGGGGACTTTAATCTTCCAGTCACGAGGTGGGGTGAACCACTGACGGCTCACGCAGGCCAGCATCTCTACGGGAGTATCCTTGAAAGCTCCCTCCACCAGCACGTCATGCATCCGACGAGAGGTAACAATATCCTAGATATTGTTTTAACAACTGGTGAAGAGTCAGTAAAAGACCTAAAAATTGGACCAGAACTGAGTTCCAGCGATCATCGTAGCTTACTTTTCACCATAAATTTTGACAAAGCTAAAGTAAGCGAAAGTAAAGAAAAAGTGCCAGACTATCGGCGTGCTAACTTTGAGAGACTTCGCATGCAGCTTGCATCCCTAGACTGGAATGAACTGCTGGAAACACCAGACATAAACAACGCATGGGAAGTCTTTGCTAAAAAGTTAAATGAAACTACGTTTTTGTGTGTACCGCAACGAAACAGACGGAAGGTAAAAAACACCAAACCGAAATGGTGGAACAATGAAATTAGATGCTGCCTTCTGGCTAAGAAAAATGCGTACCACAAATACATACTAACACAAAATAATGATGATAAACTAGAGCATGACAGATTACGTAGAAAAACTAAAAAGCTGATCAAATGCAGCAAAAAATCTGTCGAAGCTCAGATCGCGAACTCATGTAAAACGAACCCAAAAGAATTTTACAGTTATGTAAAAGCAAAAAGGGTCGTAACATCAACGATTGGTCCATTAATAACAGAAAATGGTAAACAAATAACAAGCGAAACAGACATGGCGAATACCCTGAACGAGTACTTCTCAACCGTCTTCACGACTGAGGATGTTCAGGGCAGTCTGCCGACCCCCACGCCTCAGTCACGAGGCACCACGCTGCCAGACTTCACCATCACAGAAAGTGAAATCCTCTCAGTCACAAAGAGCATGAACGTAAACAAAACACCCGGGCCAGACAAGATATCACCCAGGCTTCTTAAAGAAGCAAGAAATGAGCTCGTGAAACCGCTTACAATTTTATTCAATAAAACTTTGCTAGCGGGTAAAGTTCCCCACGAATGGAAACTAGCAAATGTCACGCCAATCTTTAAAAAAGGAAATAAATCTCTCCCAGCCAATTACAGGCCGATCAGTCTCACTTCAGTAGTGTGTAAGCTGATGGAAACAATAATTAGAGATAAAATTGTTAAATATTTAGAAGAAAATAAAATCATAAAGGATTCGCAACACGGTTTCAGAACCAAGCGCTCCTGCTTAACAAACTTACTAGACTTCTTTTATGAAGTATTTAACTCGTATGACGAGACAAAAGCTGTTGATATTATCTACCTTGATTTCCAGAAAGCTTTCGACACTGTTCCTCATAAGAGACTCATCAGTAAAGTAAAAGCTCACGGCATTGCCGGAAACACCCTGAAATGGCTGAGAGACTGGCTCTCTGACAGAAAACAGCGTGTTGTAATAAATGGAAAAGAGTCAGAGTGGCATAAGGTAAATAGCGGCGTTCCTCAAGGCTCTGTATTAGGACCAGTACTCTTCATAATGTACATAAATGATATTGATGAAGGGATAAACTGCAAAATAAGTAAATTTGCAGACGACACCAAAATAACAAGTAGAGTTACGTCTGTGTCACAATGGCAGGAACTGCAGTGTGACCTCAATAAACTAACAAGCTGGGCAGAAAAATGGCAGATGAGATTCAATATAAAAAAGTGTAAAATTCTACATATCGGAAGACACAATGTTCAGGCGAGATATGTAATGAATAACATGCCACTGTCAAGTGCTGATAAAGAAAAAGATCTTGGTGTCGTTGTGTCAAACGACCTAAAGCCGAGTCAACACTGCACAGAAACAGTAAAGACGGCAAATAAATTAGTAGGGTTCATTGGAAGAACCTTTGAATTTAAATCAGAAAAGGTTATACTTGCCTTATATAACTCACTGGTGCGCCCTCATCTAGAATACTGTGTACAGTTCTGGTCACCATACTACAAAAAAGACATTGAAAAACTAGAAAAGATACAGCGCAGAGTCACAAAGATGATTCCAAGATTGCGCAATAAGCCGTATGAGGAACGACTGGAAGAACTAAACCTATTTAGTTTAACAAAGCGCAGGATAAGAGGAGACCTAATTGAAGTGTTCAAAATTTTCAAAGGAATATAGTAACATTGATGCACATAATTATTTTACCATTGATCATTCTAACCTAACAAGAAATAATGGATTCAAGATTATACCCAAACGTTTTAAATCCCACGAGGCCAAACATTTCTTCTTTAATCGTATAGTAAATATATGGAATAAACTTCCTGCCGAAATTGTAAACAGCAGTACTATTGAATCATTCAAAAATAAAATAGACAAATATTTAAAAGCAAATCCCCAACAAGCTCTCTTCTTGTCCGAATAATTACTAAATTCACTATTTAAACTCTTATTCAACAGTTTTAATATAACTTGTATTAACTTTCAGATAGGCGTATAGAGTTCACCGTAGGCTGAATAGTAGAACTTCCTTTCATCCTTTCCTATGAAAATTTCCATGTCAGTTTTTCCATACTGCATGGTACTTTTCCCAACTATTTCCATGCCAGCGCAAGCTGGAGGGAGTGGTGGGTGGGGAGGAGCCTTCTGCTATGCTGTCCTGTCTCTCTTCACTGTAGCTAGTTAGAAGTAGTTACCAAACAGCCTTGCAAGGACCAAAAGGTTTGTTGCTGTTTGGCTTTCCTTTGTATTCCTTTGTATTCCTTTGTATTCCTCTTCCCCCTCCTCGTCTTTTTCCTCTTCTCTGAAGGATCGACGTCTCAGAAGCCGCAAGTCCTTTTCCCTTTACCATGTTTCACACACACACACACACACACACACACACACACACACATACACACAAGATTGTAGTTATTTACGTGAACAGTACACGGTTGGTGAGAAAAGTAAACAAACGGTGAATAAAATAAACAAACATGTGAAAAAATATGTAGGTAAGTAAAGGATATATTGACCAAAATCTCTCTCTCTCTCTCTCTCTCTCTCTCTCTCTCTCTCTCTCTCTCTCTCTCTCTCTCTCTCTCTCTCTTCTCTCTCTCTCTCTCTCTCTCTCTCCCTTCCCTTCTTTTACCTTCCAGAGAGGGACTCAAACTTTTTTCCCTCTCTTTATTCATTTCAAACACGACAAAAACCTAAACCTCTCTCTCTCTCTCTCTCTCTCTCTCTCTCTCTCTCTCTCTCTCTCTCTCTCTCTCTCTCTCTCTCTCTCTCTCTCTCAGCACACCCTCTGCCCCTCCACGCTCCGATGACACAGGCTTCAAAATATGACAAAGCTATTAGGATTACAAAACTCATTAACACAGGGGGAATATTGTGACCGCAAGTAAATCTGTCATTGAGAGAGAGAGAGAGAGAGAGAGAGAGAGAGAGAGAGAGAGAGAGAGAGAGAGAGAGAGGAGAGAGAGAGAGAGAGAGAGAGAGAGAGAGAAAAAGCGTGGATACACACTTCAAATTCGTTTTTTTTTTCTTGCATCTCTTCATAAGCATATTTCTTCATTATCAATCCTCCTTCTTTCAATTCGTCTTTACATATCTGCTTCTCTTATAGTCTACCCTAATATTCTCTAACGCACGGCTTCCTTCACTCAGCTTCTCTCCCGCACTTCACAGGGCTACGTACTTGAGTAGATGAAAGAAGGGAAAAGAAGAGGGAACGAAAGAGAAGGAAGGAAACGAGGGCTGAGGAAAAGTCTGGGCCAAGTGATGAGGGAGAGAGGTAAGGTATGATATGGGAAGAGTAAATATTTAAAGTTCTGAAGATTATACACTTTTTTTCATAATAAGCAGGTGTAGACGCGATGGAAAATAACGATGCTTTTTTTTATAGTGTGAATCTCCTTCCTTTTTTTTTTTTGTCTTTTGTTCTTACTTTGCTGTCATGAAGCGCGTTTAGTATTGCATGAAGCCTTTTCTTTTTCTCCCTTTCTTTCCTTTCTTCCTTTCGTTGTTTCTTTTATTAGTTCTTTCTTACTAGCACTCACACATACACAAAGATACACACACACACACACACACACACACACACACACACACACATATTCTCCTATCTACCTAATTTAAATTGTTTGCTCTCTCTCTCTCTCTCTCTCTCTCTCTCTCTCTCTCTCTCTCTCTCTCTCTCTCTCTCTCTCTCTCTCTCTCTCTCAAGAAAACGATAACCTAGGGATGGCCAGACGCCAAGGGGACAGAAAAGCTATGGAAAAAAAATATGACTAAAAATTTTCCTTAAAAAAACAAAACAAAGATGCAACTTTTTGGAGCTGCATATTGTGGTGCTTGTGTGAGGGGAGTGTGAGCGGGGTGAGCGGGGTGAGAGGGGTGAAAGTAGGAGTATGCTTGGCTTGGGGTGAAGGGGTGCGCGAGGCGAGGTGAAAAGAGGAGAAAATGCGTTGAGCTAAGAAGGTTTGTTTACAAGTGTTTGAAGATCCGCGGTCTTGTTGAATGGCGCCGTGCTGTGTGGGTGGCGGCTGAGAGAGAGAGAGAGAGAGAGAGAGAGAGAGAGAGAGAGAGAGAGAGAGAGAGAGAGAGAGAGAGAGAGAGAGAGAGAGAGAGAGAGAGAGAGAGAGAGAGAGAGAGAGAGAGAGAGAGAGAGAGAGAGAGAGAGAGAGAGAGAGAGAGAGAGTTCCTTATCAAGTTTCCCCGAAAAAAAAGTTTAATAAAGCAAAATAAGAGTATATCATAAAAAAAGAGAAACAATAACAGAAGAAACAAGACCCAGAACAAAAGTAGCAGCTGTGATATGAAGACTACACAGAAAATAATCGCCACAGGATAAAAAATAACAAGAAAACAAGAATAAAAAGAAACAAAAGGACAGACAGCACCGGGCCACGACATTCTGGAGGGCAAGAGAGGATCACAGGAGATAAAGAGACAGTAGTGACCATGCTCTCTTTCCCTCCAGCCCTCCAGGACCTTAAGTATCACAACTGGGGGAAAAACAAAAAACTAAAGACGTCCACCTCTCGAGAAACACGTTGCCTGCTTCCCCTCCCAGTTGTTACTACACCACTTGTGAGGCGACGTGGCAACACTGTAAGCTCCACCTCCTCTTCGCTCCTCTACCTCAGCGTTATATTACTCGGTTTTCTGTGTTTATTCATTTATTTATGTTAGATTTTATGAGTGCGGGACGTAGAAAGTGTGTTTTTCTTTATGTCGCAATAGTAGATATATTTATTTGGGATGTGTGTTTACTAAAAAGGAGAGAAATTAAATAGTTTTGTTCTTTACCACTGTCTTAATCCGCGTAGCTTCTTCCTTCTCTTTCTCTTCCTACTCTTCCTTCTCTTCCTATTCCTCCCTCTCCTTCCCTTCTCTTCTTCTTCCTCCTCCTACTTTCCATCCTATTCCTCCTGTTTTCAATTCTATTACTCCACTTCCTCCTCCTTCTACTGCTCCTCCTCCTTTCCTTGTCCCTCCTCTTTATCTTCTCTTTCTCCTCTTTCATCCCATCCAGTTCCTGTGTCCCATCCTATCCCTCCACTTCCTCCACCTTCTGATTCCCCTTTGTCTACCTCTTCTTCATATCCTATTCCCCTTTCTGCTTTCCATTCTCTGCCTCCACTTTCTCTTCTTTCCCTAGTCTACCTCCCTTCTCTTTCTTCTCCTGCTTTCCATTCTATTCCCCCTCCTACCTCTCATTCAATCCACTTTCTCCTCCCCCTCCTGTTCTTTCTCCCTCTCTTTCCCCTCCTCCCATTGCTACTGTACTGTACCCAACCACTAATAGCCGTTACTAGCATCGAAGTCCCCAAAGTTGCCACCTTCCTCAGCCAATTACGCCCCGGAATAGTTTTGTCTCGGCCAGCTGGGGTGAACTGCTGTCCTCCTGTGGTGACCGGCTGCAAGGAAATTAAGGAAGGGAAAAAATACAAGGGTCCCATTATTTGTTCCTGACTGGACGGAAAAATAAAGCGGGAAAACAAAGAGTGAGGAGGGGAAAAATATCAATACAGAAAAATCACAGGCGTCACTAATTAATTATTCTTTCATCAAATGAGAGAAAAACGACGAAATCTTGCCATCAGTTATTAGTAGCCCGAGTCTCTCTCTCTCTCTCTCTCTCTCTCTCTCTCTTAGCCCGAGTGTCTCTCTCTCTCTCTCTCTCTCTCTCTCTCTCTCTCTCTCTCTCTCTCTCTCTCTCTCTCTCTCTCTCTCTCTCTCTGGACAAATGCAAAACCTGATGAAGTTCCGACGACGAATATTGAAGTCACAACACCCACAAAAAAAAAACTCCCCCCTCCTCCCATCCAATCCCCCCAAAAAAACACCCCTCCCCACCCCCTCCCCCACAAAAAAAAAAAAAAAAAAAAATTGCCTGCACAAAAATCGAGTAAAACCGAGTGAGTTCCCACAAATATATTCCCACCATTAGCGTCCGTATCGGTGGCTCCCTAACAGTGGGCACTCCAGTCACGTTCGCACATCTGGCAGCCTTCCCGACAGCTCCTCCCTTCCCCTCTACCGCCCCCCCATTACCCCTAAAATCTCACCCCCCCCTACTCCATACCTCCCCTCCCCGCAGCGGCTACTTCCATTACTCCTTCTATATCGTCCTTCCTTTAACGGTTTCCCTTTTCCTTTTTTTTTTTTTTTTTCTGCCACCTACTACTACCTTTTCCAGTCTCTCCCTCATTTATCATCAACTATGTATTCCTCTACTTCTCAGACTCTTTTCTCTTACCTGCCATCTACTACTACTACTACTACTACTACTACTACTGCCCTCCACTATCTCGCCTCTCCTTTCCGAGTCTCTTTTCTTCACCTGCCACCTAAAATTTCCATTATCTCCCTTCCTATCTCGTCCCTGTTTTCTCAGTTTCACCCTCATCTGCCACTTAATACTTCCACCTTCATTCGTGTCTCGTTCCAGCCTCCCTTCATCTATCCCTCCAACACCACTGCCATAACTAAAAACAAAAAATAAATAAATAAAAAAAAAAAGGTTAAGAAATCCACTATTCTCTAGCAAACAAAACTAAACGCGTTCATCTATTCTCCTGCCGAAGATAGAAGTGAAGGGAAGGTCACAAGCTAAAGGTATCCAAGTCCTTCGTAAAACTATTGAACGCTGATATGTGGATTCAGTGCATATGCTGTTCTACTGGTTCTGTGTTCTTCAGCATGGCAAGAGGTTAATTATTCAGTCTCCAGGAACATATTATCTGACGGTTCGATAATTAAAGATGCACTCTGAGATCCAATTGTGTGTGTTGGGGGAAACTTTTAAATTATGAGAGAGAGAGAGAGAGAGAGAGAGAGAGAGAGAGAGAGAGAGAGAGAGAGAGAGAGAGAGAGAGAGAGAGAGAGAGAGAGAGAGTGGTGGTGGTGGTGATAGCGGCGAAGAAAAAAAAAAGATAACAAGCATGAAACTACATTTAAAAGAAACTAATGAACAAACATGCAGGCTGTTCAAGAACACACACACACACACACACACACACACACACACACACACATACACACACACACACACACACACACACACACCATCGTGAGGTGGCGAAAGAGTTGGGGAAGAAAGCATGAGGAAAGAAGCACAAGTAAGAGACAAGGGAGGAGGAAGGGAAGTAGCAGTGTAAGAAATGCTGACAGTGCACTTCACCTAACGCTACGTAAACATGTCATTCAGAAAGACAAGAGCACCGCCTGTTATCACACCTTGCTATCAGCCGGTTGGAACTGACAATAATCTGAAATTACGTGTCTTTTAGAACTAGCGCCATTAAGAATCACAAAGCTTGCCACGTAACAAATCTGAGAGAACGTCTGCGTCTGCGCGTCTTAACAATAAGGTATAAGCTATGAAACTAATGAATAAATATCACTAAATAAATCAATTGACAATAACGGAAAACTCAGTAAAAGAGGAACACTGCGAATAATGGCAAACAGTACCACAATGTACACCCTTCGAGAATATTCCTACCGACGTATTTATCAGAAAGTGCAACCTAAAGACTTACAAATATAAGGATCATAATAATCATTGTTGGTAGTAGTAGTAGTAGTAGTAGTAGGTTAGATGTAACACAACAACAACAACAACAACAACAACAACAACAACAACAACAACAACAACAACAACAACAACAATAATCTTTCGCAACGTAAAAAGAAAAAAATATCTTCGTAATGTAATGCCACGACAAGTGAAGAAAACCGTTTACCAGGCAGCTGGGCACATGGCGGTCGCGAAGACGCTGCGCAGTAAACACAAACTTAATCAAGCAAGACGTTTACATTTCATTTTTTTTTTTCCAGCAGGACGGCCAGACAAGATCACTGCTGTTGTATGATTAATAGCACACCCCCTCACGTCCCCCTACCAGACATTATCAACAAAGTGTAAAAAAAGATAACGCTGCAGAGGAGGATATCGTGTGCCGTGTTGCCATATTAGAAAACGGAGTGGCGTGGAAATGGCATGAGTCAAAGGAGAGGAAAAAGGGGATGGAGTCAAGGCCCTGGCGATCCTCCCGCCCCCCCTCTGTCCCTCCCTTCCTCCCTCCCAAGCACTGCTGCACGAGATGACTCAGATCAAGCAAATGGAGTTCAGAACCGGTTTACTGCGTGCACAAAGGGAATTTAACACTCACACGACCCGCATAAGCAGGTGTGCACTGCTAAATTGAGACACTTCATTTACTTTATAATGTCTGACTGATACATAATCTATGGATTTAAAAGTATCAGAGTAACTTTAATCTACATTTACACTTTCACCAAATTGGTATCAAATATCAATCTCTTAAGTGTCCAGATTTTATAATGGCACGGGCGTTAAACACGATGCTGGAGCTTATAACGGTGCAAACCATTATACTTCAATTCACTAATGTGCAATCCCTCGCGCGTTCATCATGTGAGAAAATGAAAGCTTTAATGGGTACCCTTACATACTGGCATTGCGTGGAAGTTTGGAAGTTACAATTATTCTGTTATGTGATATGTAGAACATTAAGGACTCTCTCTCTCTCTCTCTCTCTCTCTCTCTCTCTCTCTCTCTCTCTCTCTCTCTCTCTCTCTCTCTCTTTCTCTGTCCTGTCACCCACAAGCTCCTCCCAGATGCAGCTCCGGGCCGAGTGACGCCTTACTGAACAGCTGATTGATGAAGCCATGCTGCGAGCCGCGTCCGCCAACACTCCTCACACGACCATCCTCCCTCCCAACCACCCCCGCAGCCACCATCACCACCACTACTTACTCCACCACCTCCACTATCACCATCACCAGTTTCCTTCGACATGTTAATGTAGGCAGGTATTTCTTTCCCTCCCTTCCTATCGGCATTTTCAGGCCGGCCAATTCTGGTTCGTACTCTCAAAATGATTCCATAAATCAGCCTAAATATTTGCATTTCTCTGAGTTTTCCCAGAGGGGTTTTACAATCGGCAGCCCATCACCTATCCCCCTCAGCCTCCTCCTCCCGCCTCTTCCTGCCCAGCCACTTCTCCGTCTGGCGTGAAAAACTCGTCCCCACCTGCCTCAACTCCCTCGGGAATCGACTAGCCATTCTACCATTCATTATTCCGACAGCCGCGGCGTGAGTCTGCCAGTATTTGCTGCCGCCGAAATGTATTCTGGGCTCGTGCTGCGCCACTCTCCTCACGATACCAGTAACAATGCGTCCGTACCACTCACAGCAAAAACAAAAAATAATGTCAAGGACAGCTTTCTTGTCTTTTCTTTTTTATCACGAGATTTTTTATTGCGTGCAAGCTAATTAAGTGGGGCACAAGATCATGTATATAATTATTACAAGAACGGTAACCTCGGCTCCATGCCGGCCTACCCAGATGTCTTTCATCACGACCCTTCGCTGATGCTGCGCCAGTCAACCAAAGGGAGAAGCGCCTTCTGCCTCTTCAGCGAAGGGAACCTTGGCGTCACTCGCTCTTGCAGATGTGTCGGCAGCTGACTGCCAGGTCTCTTTACAAGATCAGCGCTGACAGTCAATGTGAAATGCAAACATGTCAGGCTTGTTGACGATGATTTAGGTACCGACATATGCGACAAGTTTACTTGGACTAATGAGTTCTCGGCATGTGTACAGGGGCACAAGTCATTACTCTTAAATTAACATCCATCCGTGCTCTGAGGACCGACACGCTGCAAGACATGGCGGCGCTGGGAGAAATAATATTGAGCACGTCAAGCATAATATTCATGATCATTTGCCATTCCGTTCGAGAATCTTATTACATAACATCATACAGCCGGAAAGTGTTGGTCTGTGTGTCACGGAGACCTGCCTGGTTGTTCTAGACCACTGCTTCGCTGCTGTGTATGCTCGTCAACTCTATAAACACCACTGTTGCCACACGGAAGGCCTTTCTTTATCATCACATGCAAGCCTCCTCTGACTGAACTGACATCCGCTCGCACACCCCAACTTTAAAAATTAATGCTCACTTGCCGTGTAAAAGCACGCGTTCAGCCTCAAAAGACACAGCACACAGCGAGTCATGTTCACTTCATCTGAGAGCAGTCAGTGGCGGGCTGCGGAGTGCGGGTGGGGGCGGCGGTAATCAGCCTCGAGCAAACAGTAATCATGGCTGAAAAGAGTGAACCAGAGACCCACTGACGCGCCTAGACGTTCCTGCCGTGGCGGTGTGGAAGAGTCGTGGCGGAAGGGAAGGGAGAGGAAAGGTGCTGGGAAGGAAAGGGGAGGGGAGTCGCAGCTTGGGGGGGGAAGGGGAGGGTTGTGAAGGGGGACAAAATTGGACTGAGATCAACGGTGTGGCTGACGATAACGAGGACGCTTTGCTATTAATTAATGATGATGCCCCTCGACCCGATGGAGAGGTCGGTAAGGATGCCATAATGTTTACGAATCACGTCTGCGCTGCGCCATTTGGTGGAGTGGGCGAAGGGGCGGGCGGTGGGTCTGGTGCTTCAAAAATAATCGTTCAAAAGATGAAGGGATAAAAACGACTGGAGATAAGAAAAATGAATTAAAAATTATTCATTCGCATAAACTAAATCAAGCACCGCGAACTCCGTCTAGAAGCTAAGTTAACATGGTATCTATGAAAGCCGCCCTGTCCACGATTCAATTCACGCATGAAGTAACAACGCAAACCTAAAATTACGAACTTAACACCAAGTGAGTGGCGAGAGGGTAGGACTGACACTAATGCTCCCTACAGGTTTCTTCTTTCTTACATCAACTTCTTATTATGTAATCATGCACTTCTATTACGTACTTCTCCCTGTCGCCCATTTATTTAAATGCGCAATAAACATTTTGATTCAAGTACTGTACCTCTCTTCGCTTGAATAACTCTAGTGGCTTCAGTCCTCCCTTGTCCCAACAGACACAGGTTTATCTCTACATGTAATGACTGCAATGATTGTAACCTGAGTTATTTCCTTCTCAAATGAAATCATCACACATGCTAAATCATTAATGCAGAGGGTGAAATTTCATGTTCACAGCTTGTTATAAATTATACATTACAGAGAAGAGTATATAGTCAGGGGGGCTGGAAACATTTTATTCCAACGCTGGCAAATTTATGGCAACATTCATCCTCCACCACCAACTTTTTTTTTCTCACTCTTTTTTATGGTTTTCGTGTTAATTTATTAGTTGCTCGGACTATTAAAATGCCTACCGTCACGATGACAAGTTAATCATGGGGCCTGACAACAATCTTTTTTTTTCCTGCGGATGAAAAAAATATAAGTAAATAAATAAATAAATTTGAAAATATAAAAAAAAGTGCGAAAACAACAGGAGACTTGCAACCCGCGCAGGTCACGCCGCCCCGGGCCTCGCCGCCACCACCGGACACAAGGCAACCGGCCATTGTCCTAAATGGCAAGGTGCTCCTTTCTCCACACATAACCTGCATTGTTCGCAAGCTGCACCCAAACTCTAAAAACAATGTAACCTAATTAAGTAAGTGGCATTGCACTGCTCTACTTTTCGACTCTCATGCCTGCTGCTATCGGATGACTTTCCGCTACACCCCTGCGGCGGCCTGCTGAACTATGTAGGTCAAAACACATTGCTGATGCTGTGTCTCCTCCCTTTCCCCTTCATTTCAAAAGCATAGGATCGATTTTACTATTCAAAACATACTCAATATTTGAGTGCGCCACAACTACGGTTTCGTCCACTAATATTACGCTAATGAACTGTAACTTTAAAAATATTGATTGCATCTTCAACAACAACCAACCCTTATTTTAGGAATTCACTTAGAATGTTTTAAGAGAAACTTCATTCCATTCCCATGAACTTAATATGTACACATGGCACCAACGTGAACAGATACAGGTAACCATGAGGCGAGCACTGTACCTGAGCAGAAGCACGCAGACAGTCCGGAGTAAGGCACACCTCCGTCTTGAGTTGCTCGAGGTCTTTGGGCCAGAGGACAGTCATCACCAGCAGAGCCACAAGCTGCACCACGCACAAAAAGCCAACCAGCAACAGGAGCAGCAGCCCCTTCTTTGTCAGGCCATGCCGGTGTGCCATCTTCTGTAGCTTGCCCGGTTTGCCCTTGATATCGTCGTCGTCGTCGTCATCGTTGGGCAGCGGATATTTGACGTGGTGGTGGTGGGCAAGCACTGTGTCGGTGGGAGCAGCGGCTTCAGCTTCATGGTCGTGGTGGTGATGGTGGTGATCATGCACGGCCCCGCGATTGTTCCCATTGGGGCCCTTATTCAAGTCCCCGTTCACCGACAATGGGAGGTCAATGTTGGTCTCCAACACCCTCACCGGAGACTCTCCGACTCGCCTCATAGCTCTCTTGGCTCGCGGCAGGGACAGAGTATTCTCACGAATCCACAGATTTGGTAACTCACTCGACATTCACCATCGTGTACACAATACTTGTTTGGAGGTCCCTTGCACACTGCCCTGAGGAATTAGCCAAGGGAGGTGGAGTCTACACGCACTGCACCTGGGAGCCCAAGCCACACTGGGTCAAACTCTTCACAGCGGCACACGCTCCACAATCACATGACAGCTACATTCAACTTCACAGCTCATGTCACTCCCTACATGACATAACTTACCACCACCTAAGGCTTCTGGACGTCTAGGAGTCGAAAAAACTTAACTAGTTAGTTGAAAGTTTTATCATAAACGAAGTATGATCGTGAACGCATGGAAAGACCCCCGCGCGAGCATGAGCGACGTAACCAAACCGACACGAACGCTTGAAGCAGACTGGGGAGTGGGGCAGGGGAGCGGGACGGCGATGGGAGGGAACCCGGCGCCTTGAGATGCCAACAAGCGCCGTACATGTGTTTATTACCTTATTGTTTAGGAAGAGGCTACATCAGTAACAGAAGTACAGCCTTAACTCGCCATCACAAGGCACATAGATCCTTTCTTACATCACGGATATGACAAATCGTACTGGAAAGAGCTAAAACCATTATCAATACATTTCTTCAGTTAACAATAAATACCATCCATTAATTACGTTGACAAAATTATAATTACTATGAGTGAAATTTAAAGAATGAATGAATGAAACAAAGAAAACGATTAATACATCATACAAGTTCAATCACTCGAATCTTTTGCGCGCGTAAAACTTTTCCCTCTCTTTTCCCTTGCCATTACCCGCTTGACCCACATCCCTCCCCGCTAGGCCTCCACGAAGGGGTTGTTGTCCCCGACCAGTGGAAATTATACTCGGGGAATGAAGGGAGAAAGGCAAGGGCGATATGGCAAGCGCTACCAAAGTGGGGGTTAAGAGGAAGGTCCCGCCCCCCTCACTCCCATGCGCAGACACAAGTCCCCTCCCCTTGCTCCTCTTACGCCCCCTTCCGCCTGCACCCTTCCTCCCCCTTCCCCATAGCAGCCACGCCGGGAGGGAAAGGAGTAAGAGTAGAAGGAAACGCTGAAATGGAGAGAAAGAATGGAATGCATAATGGAAGATAACGAGAGTGTTAGAACGAGAGAGAGAAAAGGATAGATATGGGAGGTAAAAGGAGTGTGAGCAAGGGGAACGATAGAGTTAATAGAAGTGGAAATAGTTCACAAGTGAGGGGGGAGATTGCGAGGGAGTAGATTGCATAACGGAAGCCAGAGGGAATGTGAGGCAGACGTGGCAGAGCGAGTGTGTCAGAGATAAAGTTGTGGAGGCTGGGTAATGAAAAGAGAACAATGACACCAGTGAAAATAAAGTGAAAAGGACAAAGTAAATAAATACAGCCAAGAAAAATACCATGCAGATATAGTAACTAAATGCAGAAAGCATGAGAAAACTAATTTTGCCAAGTCATTTAAAAGCAGCAAAGACCAACATGCTAATAAGAACAATAATGATAATGATAATAGTTGTAGTAGTAGTAGTAGTAGTGATAATAATAATAATAATAATAATAATAATAATAATAATAATAATAATAATAATAATAATAATAATGTGTGTGTGTGTGTGTGCGCGCGCGCGTGTGTGTGTGTGAACAAGCTTAGTATAAGGCATATGCGCTGGAAAATAACTACCAGGTTTTTTCTTACATTTTCATACGTTCTTTTCTCTCGCATTCTTGAGACAAAAAATACAAGAAATCCTTTCCTTCGTCCCTGAGTGGCTGAACGCAGGCAATTAAAATATAATAAAGAAAAAAGTGTTCTACCCCGAGCTTTTATTCAGACTCTCTCTCTCTCTCTCTCTCTCTCTCTCTCTCTCTCTCTCTCTCTCTCTCTCTCTCTCTCTCTCTCTCTCTCTCTCCTTATTTTTATTTTTTCTTACTTTCTTTCATCCTTCGCGTCCGACAAATGGTTCGCCTCCAGACACTTGCCTCGGAGCTTCGGAGAGTGAAGTGAAACAGAATTACTGCTTCGGATTTAACGACTTGACTCCCTTCCCCCACCACACTGCTATTATCACCACCACCACTCTGTCTACCACCATCACCACCTGTGCGACCATCATCACCACCACCATTATTTCTTCCAACATCATCACCACAACTACGGCTATCATCATTACCGTCTCACAACTCATTTCTTCTAGTCTAGTGATAATGTTTTGTTTTAATGCTCGTCACTATCTTCATTACTACAATGCTCACTATCGTCATTATCATCGTCGTTTGGTGCTCGATTTTTTTTTTTTTTTTTCTTGACAAAGTAGCTTCTGTGAACAAAGTTTTGTTTTGTTTATTATTTTGTAGCATCACTTGACCATTCGCCGTCTTATATCTTCCATAGTCTACTCGTATGTCTTATCTGTCCGTCTATCTGCCCGTTTGATCATTACGTCTTCCTGTCTTAGTATTTAACTATTTCTCTTTACATTTACCCAAACTCTACATTAATATTCGCCGCTCTACATTCTCTGTGGTAATATCTGTTCTTCATATCCATATCTTTATTAAGTTTTCCCTAAATATCCTTTTTCAGTTATTCTAGCATTACATGAATACATCTGTCTGTCCATTTGTTTACTCGTGAGTTTTCCTGTCCATGTGCTTTTCTGTCTCTGCCTGTCTGTTCGTCTGTCTACCTGCCCCCCTCCCTATTCTCTCTCTCTCTCTCTCTCTCTCTCTCTCTCTCTCTCTCTCTCTCTCTCTCTCTCTCTCTCTCTCTCTCTCTCTCCTTCCTTCAATTACTCAACCTCTTTCTCTCTGTTCGTCCATTCTCCCATTCTCAGCAAACGAAAGGGAGAAAAAACTATTTAGATTAATCACCTTCGTTAACTTGAAACATTTACTTCTGCACCAAAGTTTACGACAGAATAAATAAAAAAAAAAAATCATCAGGATCTTCAGAAGTTCTTGGTCCAGACGCGCACCTTTTCTGCCAAGATAGCAGGAACTAGCGTTAATCATTCAGAATTCCACCAGGTTTACATTTCCTGCGATGATGACGTAAAGAGCCGTATTCTGAAACGTTCCGCCTTTTTATCTAGATCACTTTTTAATTTGCCCTCTTGCAGCTTAGTGAGGTTTTCAAAGGGTGTATAAATCTAATGAGCGTTAAACACGAATTCTGCATCACTGGGGAAAACAACCATGAGAGAGCAAGTTACCATCTCGTAAGAAAGGGCGAAGAAGCGTTTAGATAGTTGGGTTCTCAAGGGTATTTGTATCATTCTAGAGAGTTTAACATGGACTCTGCATCATCGGGGAAAAATAACCATGAGAACCCAAGTTATAGAACCTCTGTGACCTTTGAAAATAGTTCTGATGAGAGGGCGAAATATTTAACGTTAGTGTGGATTTCAAGGGTATTTATATTATTCTTGTTCTAGTGAGATTTTAACGTGGATTCTGCATCATTGGGGAAAAACAGCCATGAAAACCTGTTACCATCTCTGTGACCTTTAGAAACACGTAATTCTGAAGAGAGGGTGGACTATTTAAAGTTAGTGGGGATTTCAAGAGTATTTGTATGATTCTATTGAAAGTTTAACATGGATTCAGCATCATTGGGGAAATATAAACATGAAAACCTAAGTTACCATCCCTGTGACCTTTTAAAATAATTTTGATGAAATGGCGAAGTATTTAAAGTTAGTGGAAATTTCAATGGTATTCGTATGATTCTAGTCCTCATCTACAGCGCTCTGTTTATATTCCATCTTATCCAACTATCTTTTCTTCACTGACTCCTTGTCCTCCTCCTCCTCCTCCTCCTCCTCCTCCTTCTCCTCTTCTTTATTCACAATGTCAGGTTCATCACGATCTTAAAAAGCTTCTTTAGATTTTGGTCTTCATATTCCTCCTTATCTTACTTTTTTTTTCTTTTCTTCCACTTCTTCGTCTTCCTCTCTCTCATCCTCCTTCTCCTCATCCAGCTCCCTCACATTCCTCCATTCTTTTCTGCGTCCTTGTCTTCCTCCTACTCGTCCTCCTCTTCCACATATAGTATTCTCATATTCCATCTTCTTCTTGCTATTTTCCCTCTTCTCCTCCTCGTTTTCCTCATTCCCGTTTTTTTTTTTTTTTGTAATTCTCATCATATTCGTTTTTATTCTGTTTTTTTTTTTTTTTTTCTCCATCACATTCTCGTCTTCTTTCACCTCGTGCTTCTCGTCATCCTCCGTCTATGAAACAACACGACAAGTCTTCCCTAGTCCTGAAATAGCTTCACACACACATGCACCCTCTTTCTCTACCTACCTACACCCTTCCCTCCCTTCCCTCGACCTTGCTGACCGCTGACGCCTGATCGCTCTCCCGACCACAGACAGATTTCGATCACCCACCTCCTCCTCTACTCCTCCCCCCCCCCCCCCCAAGTCACTCGAATTGCCGCAGCTCTACCCGAAAATAAAGTGAAAAATTAAAAACTAAGGGACGTCTTCCTCTGGCAGTCTCAATACCGCGTCTGATTTTGAAAGAATCGCACAAGGAGAGAGAAGAAAAAATAATGGGAGAGTTAATCCTCAGCTGGACATTTTGACTCCGAGGACATTTCGCAATTAGACGGTATTTTCTCTCAAGGAAGTTTCTCTCTCTCTCTCTCTCTCTCTCTCTCTCTCTCTCTCTCTCTCTCTCTCTCTCTCTCTCTCTCTCTCTCTCTCCCTCTGATTGAAAAAAATAAAGAAAAAATAAAAAGAAAAGCAGTTCAGAAGTTCAAAAGTCATCCGGTTTGATTCCCTCTCCTTGGATGCTTCAATATTCGAGTCTGTACAAGATTATCGACTTCCGGCTTTCCCTGCACAATGTATCTTTTGTTGCCTTTTACTCAATGTTCGTAAGTACAGAGTCGCTCACGACAATGGTTGGCAATATAGAGTCTCACGTTTTTGCCGTTAAGAATCTGATGATGGCAGTGGTTAACAATATAGAGAGCCGTTCACGTTTTCACCAAGAATCTGGTAATGACAGTGGTTGACAAGATAAAGAGCCGTTCATATTTCCACTATGAAGAATCTAATAGTGATAATGACTAACAAAATAAGAGTCTAATGAATTTACCTTTCTTTTTCTTTTTCTTTCTTTCTTTCTTGCTTTTTTTTATTTTTATTTTAGTGTTTGAAATTCATGTACTTGTTTCGCCTTGATCATTTTCCTATTCTTTCACTTTCTTCTTTATCGTCTATTCTTTACGAAAACTTATGAAGCAAGATTACATTCAATGAGCGAAGTAGTACCAATAGTAGTGATGATTTATCACTACTATTTATCACAATCAGTTAAGTAAGTGTATTGTTACTTTGTATTTACTAAATGGCTCAGAATAAAACAGCAGTATTTATTTATTTCCTTTTATTTTTTCATATACTTGGTTGTCAATACTGAGCGCAGATAGTGAAGGAAAAATGAAGAACGATATTTTAAGACTGCAGAGAGAGAGAGAGAGAGAGAGAGAGAGAGAGAGAGAGAGAGAGAGAGAGAGAGAGAGAGAGAGAGAGAGAGAGAGAGAGAGAGAGAGAGAGAGAGAGATAAAAAGTTAATCCTTCTCTGAACATTTTGACTCTAAGGACACTTTACAACAAAGCACAATTTTGCCAAGAAGGTTTTCCGATAATCTTGTGCGTGACCATGACCAAACAAATGACTGTGGTGGATGCGAAATGTACCAGACCTCGTAATGTACAGGCTGCACCTTAACTCTTCCGGTGCTAATCAATCCTCGTTATCATCATCAGATTTCTTTGTAGTACAGTCTCTTAAATACGAACTTCTGTGGCTTAGCAAAGATTAAATTAACATCATATTCTCTTTTTTTTCCTTTATACCCATCCAAACAATTTATTACAGTGGTCTTAGTGCTAACGAAAGACGGCCGTGGCAGAAAGAGGGTTAACAACACCTCCGTGACTACTTCGCCAACTCACACACCACCACCGTTATCTAAAACTGATGCATTAGCAGGCAGCTCTCTTTATCTTTACCTGCAGCTATTAGTCTCGTTCGTCATTCTCTTTTCATTCTGTCTACACATTCAAATTGTAATAATTTCTGCAAAACCTCTCGTAGTGTTCGCTCGCTGAGGTAAACATTATTGGAAGTCTAAATGTAAGCAATGTTGAGTGTTTTCATAAGATTACGTTTAATGAAGAGAGCAATACTGTAAATATACTACACTTGTATTTACGTGAATAAGCATAATCACATAGTCATGCACGTATAAAGAACCAGAGTGGGGAGCAGATCTCTTGCATCGGCTAAACACACACACACACACACACACACACACACACACACACACACACACACACACACAGACACACACAACTTATGCCACTGAAAAAGAAATTGGTTCTCAGATAGAGTGGTAGAACGACTGGGATACACTCAGCAGTCAGTCTGTTAGTGGCAAGTCAGTAAGCTGGTTGATAATTACTGATGTACATAAAGTTAAGGATAAGGAAGGCAGGTAGATGTGGGTGTGAGTGCTGGCTTGCTTTCTTCTTGCAGCTTCCCTAGAGTTGATATTCTTATGATTGGAAAATTATATAATAGACTTGTATGCACTCTCAAGTTCTTTTCTTGTCTTCATCCTCAATCTCCTTCTCTTCCTCTTCCCCCTCCTCCTCCTTCATTTCCTCCTCTTTCTCTGCCTACTTCTCCTGTTTCATTATTTCCTCTTCTTTTTCTTATTTTTTTCTTTTATTCTTAAGCCGTTTGTTATTTTTTTCTTTTCTTTATGTCCTCCTATTTCTCCGATTATTTTTCTTCCCGTTGTACTTCCTCCTCCTCCTCCTCCTCGTGGTGTGTGCGGTGCCTTCGGGGTGTTGGTCCGCGAACCCAGCCATCCCCCGCCAAAGTCTGTCTGCTCGGGGCGACATCTAGGTCACACGTGCCACACTATTAGTCGAGGGTGGCATCCTCCTATCCTCTTCCTCCTCCTCCTCCTCCTCCTCCTCCTCCTCCTCCTGTACAGGCCATATGACTCTATTGTTGCAGCGTCTTAGATCAATTAATCCATCAATCAATCTTCCTCCTCTTCTTCGTCTTCTTGTCTTCTTACTCCTTCATTTCCTCTTCTCCTTCTTTCCTTACTTCTTCGCTGTTTCATTACGTTTTTCGTCTTCCTTTTCTTTTTTCTATCCTTTTTTCTTCGTTTGTTCTTTTTTCTCTTTGCTTTTCTTCTCTTCTGTATTCTATCCCTTTCCTTCGATTATTATTCTTCCTACTGTACTTCTTTTTTCTCTTCATTATTCCGATCATCATCTTTCTCTTTTTTTTTTTTCCTTTACCCTCTCCCTCTTTTCCTCTTCCTCCTCTCTTGTTTCTCCTCACTATCCATTTCCCCATACACTCTCCCCGCTTATCCCTCCTTCTATGATTCCATCTTCTCCTTCCTCCTTCACTTTTCCTTTCCTCCTCTCTGACCACCACACGTACCGAAACTGCACCAACCACCACCATCACCACCACCACCACAACCACTACCAACTCCTCTTCCTCCTCAGTCTCTTCATCCTGCATCCTCCTTCTCCTCCTCCTCCTCCTCCTCCTCCGCGGACTGACTAATTTATATTCCTGATAGATAAACCTGCCAATACCTAGTCTGCAGCCGTCTCAACAGCGTCGCCCGCCCGCTGCACTAATTGGTTGTTAGAGGAGATGGTTTTAAGGGCGTCCCGCGGGTCATCTGTAAGCGGCACGGAGGAGACAGTGTTGTATTGGTTAGGTGTTTGTTTATTTAGCTCTTATTTGTGTGTGTGTGTATGTCTCTCTCTCTCTCTCTCTCTCTCTCTCTCTCTCTCTCTCTCTCTCTCTCTCTCTCTCTCTCTCTCTCTCTCTCTCTTTAAGGTCATGTCGAGTAAGGTCAGATGGTGCACAGAAGAGGGCTTTTCGGTGTGTGTGTGTGTGTGTGTGTGTGTGTGTGTGTGTGTGTGTGTGTGTGTGTGTGTGTGTGTGTGTGTGTGTGTGTGTGTGTGTGTGTGTGTGTGTGTGTGTGTGTGTGTGTGTGTGTGTGTGTGTGTGTGTGTGTGTGTGTGTGTGTGCATACAGAATCAGTCACAAATAAATTCCTACCTGTTCAAGCCGTCGGACAGAGAGAGAGAGAGAGAGAGAGAGAGAGAGAGAGAGAGAGAGAGAGAGAGAGAGAGAGAGAGAGAGAGAGAGAGAGAGAGACCACATGAATGGCCCAACTGACTGACTGACTGACTGAAAACCTAATCGAATAATTGAGTGCCTGACCAAAGACAGATGACAGACAATCAGATAGACTGAAACAAACTGAGATACTGAGACAGACTGTTAATAAGACAGATTGCGAAGGAGAGACAGATACAATGACAAGATAAACGGAGGCGCAAAAAGAATATGAATAAATGAATAGATAAATAGATCAATAACTGATGAACATGCAAACCAAGGAAAAACAATACAACCTGAAGAAGAAACAAAGCCAAAACATCAAAGACATACGTATGCATACATTTGTACATGACACATACACTAACAAGCAGAAAAATATAATAAACATGCACCGTAACTTAAAATTCCTCTCACTTTACAGCCTTTTATGGCAGCAGCAGCAGCAGCCTTCCTCACCGCCTACGTACCACCACCACCACTACCACCACCACCAACAACAACAACAGCAACAGCAACAATTCCCCGATGACGCATTCTTTAAATTACCCAGTGCAATCTTCCCCTGCACACACTTTTTTTTTTTTTTTTACTTACCTCCCACGCACGCATTTTAACACCTCTTTTCTTTCTCTTTCCCTCACCCTCTTCTTCATCTTGCCTCCCTCCATTCCTCCTTCCCAGTACTACCTACCTCCCTCCTTCCCTCATCCTCCCCCTCCCTGCATCCTTCCTTCGCGCCTCCACGCAACCAAAACAACTACGGCCACTTGGGGAAATTTATTCGTACTCTTAAGTGACGATCTGGCAACATTCCAAGCCGAGGTGACCTAATGCAAATTAGAGCATTACACGACGTTAAATTATTAGACCAGATAATGCAGCCACACGACTCCTCCTCCCTCCCTCCCTCCCTCCCTTACTCCCTTGCTCCCTCACCTTTCTTTCTCTCTCTCTCTCTCTCTCTCTCTCTCTCTCTCTCTCTCTCTCTCTCTCTCTCTCTCTCTCTCTCTCTCTCTCTCTCTCTCTCTCCAAGTAGTGATAATAGTAGTAGTAGTAGTATTGGTAGTACATGGAGGGGCAAGGAAAGTTATGAAAGGGAAAAGGAAAAGGACTTCTCTCTCTCTCTCTCTCTCTCTCTCTCTCTCTCTCTCTCTCTCTCTCTCTCTCTCTCTCTCTCTCTCTCTCTCTCTCTCTCTCTCTCTCTCTCTCTCCTTCCTTCCTCTCCTTCTCCTCACATCCGCTGCTCACAAATTTACGAAGGACTTTACATACCGCGGCGCTTTTCACTCCCTCGCCATGAATCAGGAGCCGCGGCCGCACCTGTCACAGCGCCGCACACACCTGCATCACGCATTGCCACCACACCTGTCACGCTGCCTTACACACCTGCAACTACATCTCACACACCTGTCGCAGTATCTCACCTCAACCACACCTGTCACCGCCCTCCCGCCCCCACACCTCAGCCGTCCGCGTCGCAGCATCGCACACACACCCGCCGCTAGAGTGTATGAGGGAGGGCTGGCAGCGTGAGAGGAACCAATCTCCGGATGGTCAGCTGGATGGTCAATCAGCTGTGTATGGTTACCAGGTGACCGGACCAATATCCTAATGGAGGGAGACGAGGCGGACGAGGCGCGGCGAGGCGAGGGGACGAGGGAGGGCAGGCCCTGAGTTGTGGGTGGAAAGGTGTCGTGTGAACAGTACAGGCGATACTGCCACGTCACCTGGTTAGTGAGGGGCAGTGCGTGATGAGGGGAGCGGTGAAGGGTGCGAGAGGGGCGGCATGCGGGATGGTGAAGAGCGGTAGGAACAACAAAGGTGCACAACACAGGTGAAGGTGACTGATGGGTAAATAACGTGAATGATATGACTGAAGTCGCACCTTTTTTTGTGTGTTGTGAAGGAAGACCCTTTGGCCACGAGCGGTATTTTGAGCTGGGACGAGCACAACGCGAGGCACCTCACGCGGGTCTCCTCTATGCTCCAGCTCCTCCTCTTTTCCAACACCTCATCTCGCCGCAGAAAACTGCCACAAAAAGCCCAATCTCTGCCTAAGAGACCCCCGATATGGGTCGCGGTGAGGGCGTGTGGACAAGAATAATGTTGTTATGCCGCCATAAGCGACACCAAGATGGCCGCTCGGCGTCAGCCAGCGACAGGTATGTCCCTCATTTCCGGACCATTTTTGCACGGCATTCTTTCTCCGGCAGTTTCCGGAAGAGAAGCTGCGTGACGTATGAGGCGCCGCCCCGCAGGAGGGCGCTCGTCCCTGCCATTATCATAATCATTAATATAAACTTGACGCATTCTCTCGCGCCGCCGCTCAGGCTTCCGCGGCACACCACTGCGGAACGTCTTCGCCGCGGCGGGTAATTGTCCGGCGTAGAAGCACCGCCACCGTCACGGCGGCCGACACAACGCTTCAAGTTTTCCCGTCAAACATTCGCTTTGATTCAACGAGACGTGAGGAGCAGCGGGTGGCCGACGCTGACGCCGCCTGACGAGTGGCGCCGGCGACACGCCCACCCCTCACCCCTCACCCCTTACCCGCCACCACGCCAGCCTTCTCTCGCACCCCAAACATCCTTTTCTACTAGCCCCCTCTGCATCCCTCTCCAAACGCTCCTCTCACCCCTTCACTCCTCTCAGTACGAGGTGCACGCTGCCTCCCGGGAGTGCGCTTCACAAGGCACATACGGAAATGCGTGACTAAATTCTAATCATGCTATTCAATCTCTTCCTGTGTTGTCATTTATCCCAATCTTCGGAACATCAAAGACTGACTCTCTCTCTCTCTCTCTCTCTCTCTCTCTCTCTCTCTCTCTCTCTCTCTCTCTCTCTCTCTCTCTCTCTCTCTCTCTCTCTCTCTCTCTCTCTCTCTCTCTCTCTCTCTCTCTCTCTCTCTCTCTCTCTCTCTCTCTCTCTCTCTCTCTCTCTCTCTCTCTCTCTCTCTCTCTCTCTCTCTCTCTCTCTCTCTCTCTCTCTCTCTCTCTCTCTCTCTCTCTCTCTCTCTCTCTCTCTCTCTCTCTCTCTCTCTCTCTCTCTCTCTCTCTCTCTCTCTCTCTCTCTCTCTCTCTCTCTCTCTCTCTCTCTCTCTCTCTCTCTCTCTCTCTCTCTCTCTCTCTCTCTCTCTCTCTCTCTCTCTCTCTCTCTCTCTCTCTCTCTCTCTCTCTCTCTCTCTCTCTCTCTCTCTCTCTCTCTCTCTCTCTCTCTCTCCGCGGTAGTGGCGTGGTGTGGCGCCATTAACACCAGGTCGGGGGGTCGCACAGACAAATAAATGAGAGAGCAGTCATCACCGCCTCATCCTTCCCTTCCCTTCCTGGCTCTCCCTCGCCCCCAGCCTTCCCGCCTCCCCTCGTTACTTCCCACTGAATCGTAGTAATTAAGATCAAAAAGCGCATCGTTTGGCTCGGCGACGACAAGGAGAATCATAGTAATTAAAAGTGAAAGAGATGTTGATTGCATAATGGCTTGCCAGGTGCCACTAACCCTGAGGTGAGTTCCATCAGACACTGGCTCTTCCTGCTCCACACACACACACACACACACACACACACACACACACACACACACACACACACACGCACACACATTGCCTGTTAGTGGTGGTGGTGTTGCTGCTTTGTTCCGCTTTGCTACGTTGTCTTATTTTGTTCTATTTTTCTACTCCACTTGTACGTGTTCTAATTTTGATACTAAATTTGTAATATTGTTTGTCTGGATTTGTTTGTTTGTTTCTGTTGGTGTGTATCTCTCTCTCTCTCTCTCTCTCTCTCTCTCTCTCTCTCTCTCTCTCTCTCTCTCTCTCTCTCTCTCTCTCTCTCTCTCTCTCTTGAGTGTAAGATGTGTTATGGTCAATCAGCAGAATCATGACAGATGCATCAGCCGCTCCTCTCTTCACCTCCGCTGCCAATCTCCATTCCTACTACCACCACCTTCACTACTACTAACACCACCACCACCACTACCATTAATATCAACGCTACCACCACCACTATCCCTGTACGAGACCCAAATGATTTTTTTTTCTACATTGTATATATACTTCGATTACACTTTGTATTGTTTTTTTTTTCTCCTTTCCTTATCCAGATCAGTGACTTTCCCACAAATTTTCACGTGAAATTTTAAAAATTCTTCAGTGGTATGTACCTTGTAACTTCTCAGCCTTCCTTTCAGTTCGTACTCATTCAGCCAACAGTTTCGTCAAATATTAGTCTCAGTCTCACATCTCAGCTCTTTAGGAACTACTACCATACTCAGCTCAGCACCATCACAGCTCAGCATCACAACAATATTTCAAACCTTCTAGTGACCTTACCACTGTTATTTTCTTCCCCCTATCGCCACGTCAGCAGCATCTAAGGCCGGCCACACACGTGCAGTTAAAACTGTCAGTTTGGACTGTTCAGTTATAACTGACAGTTTTAACTGTCAACTGACAAGTCCACAGACGTACAGTTGAATCGTTCAGTTTAACCATGGATTCCGAGGAGGACGGTCTAGCAGCGCTCGGGGTATTACTAGTAATGGCACAAGAAAATAGGAAAAAAACACTAAGAAGCGCAAACAGTGGTGCAAGAAGTGGTTGCTGAGGCGAAATAAATCTTCTGATGTTCAATTACTGAGAGAAATAAGTGATGAAGCAAAAGATTTTCAAAGTATTTAGTTCGATCGTGATAATCTTCAGATTTAATCTTCCACAGACAAGGTTCATCTTTATAAATTTCTATAAAGTCTGCAATGGTTTGATTCTCCTTTCTAGACATAATTACTGTTTTGGATCACTGAAAGAAAAGAAACACTATGAGATCTGAAAGTCAAACAAATAAGTTAAGACAGAATGGACAGAAAGCAACATGTGAGGGAAACACTTTACTTTTGGTAACGTTTCGTACAGAGTACTTCTGAGGAAGTACTCTGTACGAAACGTTACCAAAAGTAAAGTGTTTCCCTCACATGGTGTTTCCGTCCAATCTGAAAGTCAACTGAGGACTGCGCAGTTAAGCCCCACACACGCTCAGTTCTCAGTCAAACAGCCACAGTTGACAGTTAAAACTTTTAACTTTTCTATTTCCTTCAGTCGAACTGCGCAGTTCTGTTGAACTGAGACTGATGGTCCCACACACGTCAGTTAAAACTGTCAGTTATAACTGAACAGTCCAAACTGACAGTTTTAACTGCACGTGTGTGGCCGGCCTAAGGTAAGGTTAGGTTACAATTGTTCCAGAAGCCTTATCTCTATCATCCCCAATCAGCACCTCAGCACTACCTCATTTCAGCACCATCTCAGCTCACCACCACATCTCAAGATCCAAATCAGGAGTCTTACCACTATAATCCACTTCCCCCTCACAACATCTCGGCGACCTCTCAACTCATCACCTCTCATCAGTCTGTGGCGCGTGTCTGCAATAGTACCTGAGCTGGGCGAACAGACAGACACCCCAACAAAGAGATACAGATGATTCACAGGCAAAACATCAACCCTTCACATAAAAAGTCAAGGCAGGACAGGAACCCAACACTAAACCTTCACACCTCTCCCTTCACCCTACCTCACCTCCCTTCTTTAAAACTTTCCCCCTCGCATTCCTCTCACCTTCATCACCCCCTTCGCACCTTCCGTAGCCGCCTCTCTTCCCTCACTTCCCCCAGCCTCCCCCTTACGAGTACCACGCAGGCGCAAGGCATGAGCCAACCCCATGAAGCGAGCAGCAAGTCCCTGCCCACCACACAAGCCAACCAGCTGCTAGAAAGTCTTGCATTATAATCACACATCACGCCTTTCTGCACGCTCTTATTCTTCCCCCTGCTCCTCCACCACCACCACCACCACCACCACCATCACCACCACCACCAACACCGCCACCGCCACCACAGCAAAATGCC
>NW_026973704.1:62500-65000 GCF_035594125.1 Scylla paramamosain
CTTCGCCGCATGGAGTCGACTGGCTTGTGACTCTCAGCTTCGAAGTTCACAAAGAGGCCGAGAGAGAGAGAGAGAGAGAGAGAGAGAGAGAGAGAGAGAGAGAGAGAGAGAGAGAGAGAGAGAGAGAGAGAGAGAGAGAGAGAGGAAGAGGTGGTAGCGAGACGAAGCTTCGGGTTGTGGCGTGGCCGAGGTTTGGATATTTCTGTCTGGGGGCGTCGAGGGCACGGCAGCATTAGTCGGGCGTTAGTTCCCCCGGCAGGAAGGACACGAGTGTTATGTAGGGCTCTTATAAACCTCCAAGAATTGTGGATCGCGCCATAAACACTTTGGGCGCGGTAGGAGGCGGCCCACCAAACTGCCGCCAGCTTCCGACGTCGCCCTTCTCCTCCAGTATCTCCTCCTCCTCCTCCTCCTCCTCCTCCTCCTCCTCCCTATTCTAGAGTCCCACCTCCTCCATCTCCAGCGTGTTCTTCGCGGCTCTCACTCTTAAGTTCCGTCTTTCCCGATTCCCACCTATATATATTTTTTTCCTTCTTCGCTCTTGCTTTCCATCTCAACGGTCTTTTCTACGCCTCCTCCTCTTCCTTCTCTCCTTCTTCCTTCTCCTCCTCTTCTTCTTCTTCTTCATCCTCTTCTTCTTCCTCCTCCTCCTCCTCCTAGTCCTCCTCCAATCCTTTCACGGTGTCTCCTCAGCCCAAGTCCTCTCCCCTCTTTTCTTTCCTCCCTCTTTACGACTTTCTTTCATCCTGGAGTCCCTTGTTCCACACTCCTTTGCTCCTATGTCATGCCTGTCCCTCCTCTCCTATTTCTGCTCCCTCAAAATATCTACTGGCTGGCTCCCTTTCCTCCTCAAAATACCACTTCATCTTCCCTCCTCCCGTCCTGCTTCTCTCTCTCCCTCTCCCTCCTCGCGTCATCTCTCAGTTCCCCCACATTTGCTTCGTAACTTTTCGTGTCTAAGGGCGGGACTTGGCCCACTCTCCCCACACACGTAAGGCGTCTCTGAGAAGCTGCTCCTCCACACCTCACCTCACCGCAGTGCCCCCTCCTTGCCCTCCCTTGACGCCCTATGCAGCCGCCACCTCGCCTCAAAAACATGCACGATCATCGTTTTGAAATATCTCCTCATACTCTGCGAAAGTCAGTCAGTATAAAAAATGAAGGTGAATGTTTATATAACAGTGATTAAAGTGTTTCTAAGGAATTTTTTTTTTCATTTTGTACGTTCGAAAGGAAAATGTATCTCAGATTTTACTCAAATGTTTGCAAAAAAAAAAATAAAAAAATAAATAAATAAATAAAAAAAAAATGCAGAAAGAAAGTTACAAGATTGATTAAAGGTTTCTCAAGTAGAACCTTTTTTCATTCGAAGTACTTTTCAAAACCGTGGAATTGCTTTCATTCTATATTATAAAAGGAATGAGTGGAAGTGAAGAGGAAAAGTGTTTATTGTATCATTGCCATCATCATTTCCGTAATTGTGCTCATTGCCACCACCTCACCACCGCTACGCTGCTCCTGTCACTTGTTTTCCGTCACAATAAATTAAAAGTGCATGATCATAAACTCTCTCTCTCTCTCTCTCTCTCTCTCTCTCTCTCTCTCTCTCTCTCTCTCTCTCTCTCTCTCTCTCTCTCTCTCTCTCTCTCTCTCTCTCTCTCTCTCTGCCTCAGGAGTTTCCATCCCTGTGTCCAAGACCATTTACGTACTATTCATTCGATCAGTCATCAATTACTTTTCTCTTTTTCTCATTCAGGTCTCCAAGATGACATTGGAGCCTCTCGGAAAATTTCAAAATAGAGTGATGAGATTTATCCTGGGGTGTCCACTCTCCACCATGCATGGTTCTTAACATGTAGGCGTAGCTTGACTTGCCCCCACTTCTTAAGAGGATATACGCGAATGTCACTTCAGCGTAAAGTGCCTCTACTCTCACCATTATGTTCCTCATTACTTTAATGTTATCAGAACTTCACTCAATCCAGACGCGTCCAGACCTCTACTTCGACCTGGCGGCCGCATCCTCACCAAGATGGTATGTGATACCATTCGCAGACTGGCTGTTGATGTTCCTGAGGCAGAAATTGATCCTGGATTACCACCATGGCGTGTTCCTCAACCGGACGTCTCCTTTACTCAGACCTTCAAAGCAGACCTTCCTCTCCTGCAGAAACACCTGGCTTTAGAGACCATTGCCAGAGCGTCTGCCTCTGTTCCGGCGGCGCATCACGTCTACGTTGACGGCTAGCTGTAGGAGGATGGGAGTGCCGTGTGCTCCATATTCTCCGTGACAATGGTGCCGCCCGGAGGAGAGCAGTGAGCCGGCGACTCACAGTCGGCTCTTTACGCCCTCGCTTCTCCAAGACCAACGCACCAGGAAGATGTACAGAAAACATTACGTCAGCTGGCCACAGCTCAAGGCAACAGGTTAGTCATATCATTCTTGTGGTACCTTCTCATGTCAGACTTCCAAATAATGTCACTTGATAGTCTCGCCAAA